>NC_041343.1:34870570-34878070 GCF_004354835.1 Perca flavescens | reverse complement strand
CACCCTTTGCTTTTTTATTAATAAGGGAAATAATTCCACTAATGAACCCTGACAAAGCACACCTGTGAAGGTAAAACCATTTCAGGTGACTACCTCATGAAGCTCATTGAGAGAACACCAAGGGTTTGCAGAGTTATCAAAAAAAGCAAAGGGTGGCTACTTTGAAGAATCTAAAATATAAGACATGTTTTCAGTTATTTCACACTTTTTTGTTAAAGTGCCCATATTATGAAAAAAACACTTTTTCTGGTGATTTGGGGTTTTCTTTTGTGTCTCTGGTGCTTCCACACACCACACAATCCATCCACGCTGTTTTGAGTGAGATCTGGTTTCTGAATGTGTCCTGCCTTCAGTCTCCTGGTGAGCTGGTCAAAATCGGCTCTGACTGTGACGTCACAGTCCGAAATGAGCTGGCTAACCACAACCGTTAGCTCGTATCGTTAGCGTTAGCATGCTACGTCGTTCTCAATAGCAAAGCACTGCTACAACACACACAAGTTCACCATAATCTACAAAAGAACTACTTCCATGTGCATTTAGAAGTCTCCCAGCTGATCCTGACTTGGAACTGACTGAAGGTGGAGAAACAAGCTTTCTTTTACTGTCTATGGAGCTAGCTGACATGATCTACATCTGAGCTACTGAGCATGTGTGAGTGCAATCAAAGATAGTACAGAAGAAGAAGATGAAAAGAGGTCTCACTCTGTAGCTAAAACAGAAACCAGGTGAAAAGAGGATCTGCAGCAGTGAGAGAGAGCTGTGCAGTACAACAAAAATATGGTGTTTTTTGAAAATTAAACCATGTAAACCTATTCTGGTACAACCTTAAAATACAATTATGAACCTGAAAATGAGCAGAATAAGGGCGCTTTAAGTACATAATTCCATATGTTTCATTCATAGTTTTGAAGCCTTCAGTGAGAATCTACAATGTAAATAGTCATGAAAATAAAAAGGAAACTCATTGAATGAGAAGGTGTGTCCAAACTTTTGGCCTGTACTGTATATAAAAGAGACTTCAGATACAGTATTAGGGGACCACTAAGGTCTATATAAAAGAGACTTCAGATACAGTATTAGGGGACCACTAAGGTCTATATAAAAGAGACTTCAGATACAGTATTAGGGGACCACTAAGGTCTATATAAAAGAGACTTCAGATACAGTATTAGGGGACCACTAAGGTCTATATAAAAGCGAGCTAGGGGTCCTGATTGTTGTTGAGGCATCGTGTTGCCCTGTGCTGTGATCGCCCAACCTTACAGAAGATTTTGATGAGTGTATTTCCTTGTGTGTTGTCTAATAATCCGTCTTCTGTTGTCCCAGTTCTGCTTCTACGCCCCGCCCATCATGCGGGTGTTCAGCACCACCCTGTACAAACAGGAAGTGAATCACGTGGTCCTGGTCCACAGTCCAGACCAGGACCAGTTCTCTGACTATCCTCTGCTGACTGACCACCCAGACGCTGTCTGCACTTACAGAGACGGCTGCTTCATCTGGAGGCCTGAGGCCATGAGTGAGACCCACAGGTTAGAACCACACACACACACACAGGTTAGAACCACACACACACACACACAGGTTAGAACCACACACACACACACACAGGTTAGAACCACACACACACACACACAGGTTAGAACCCCACACACACACAGGTTAGAACCACACACACACACACACAGGTTAGAACCACACACACACACACAGGTTAGAACCACACACACACACACACACAGGTTAGAACCACACACACACACACACAGGTTAGAACCACACACACACACAGGTTAGAACCACACACACACACACAGGTTAGAACCACACACACACACACACAGGTTAGAACCCCCCCCCACACACACACACACAGGTTAGAACCCCCCCCCCCCCACACACACACACACACAGGTTAACCCCCCACACACACACACACACACACAGGTTAGAACCCCACACACACACACACACACAGGTTAGAACCCACACACACACACACAGGTTAGAACACACACACACACAGGTTAGAACCACACACACACACACACACACAGGTTAGAACCACACACACACACACACAGGTTAGAACCACACACACAGGTTAGAACCACACACAGACACAGGTTAGAACCACACACACACACAGGTTAGAACCACACACACACACACACACAGGTTAGACCCCCCCCCCACACACACACAGGTTAGAACCCCCACACACACACACACACACACACAGGTTAGAACCCCCACACACACACACACACACAGGTTAGAACCACACACACACACACACACAGGTTAGAACCCCACACACACACACACACAGGTTAGAACCCCACACACACACACACACAGTTTAGAACCACACACACACACACACAGGTTAGAACCACACACACACACAGGTTAGAACCACACACACACACACAGTTTAGAACCACACACACACACACACAGGTTAGAACCACACACACACACAGGTTAGAACCACACACACACACACAGGTTAGAACCACACACACACACACACAGGTTAGAACCACACACACACACACACACACACAGGTTAGAACCCCACACACACACAGGTTAGAACCACACACAAACACACACAGGTTAGAACCACACACACACACAGGTTAGAACCACACACACACACACACACACAGGTTAGAACACACACACACACACACACACAGGTTAGAACCACACACACAGGTTAGAACCACACACACACACACAGGTTAGAACACACACACACACACACAGGTTAGAACCCCCCCCACACACACACACAGGTTAGAACCCCCCCCACACACACACACACAGGTTAGAACCACACACACACACACACAGGTTAGAACCACACACACAGGTTAGAACCACACACAGACACAGGTTAGAACCACACACACACACAGGTTAGAACCCACACACACACACACACAGGTTAGAACCCCCCCACACACACACACACAGGTTAGAACCCCACACACACACACACACACAGGTTAGAACCCCACATACACACACACACACACAGGTTAGAACCACACACACACACACACACAGGTTAGAACCCCCCACACACACACACACACAGGTTAGAACCCCCACACACACACACACACAGTTTAGAACCACACACACACACACAGGTTAGAACCACACACACACAGGTTAGAACCACACACACACACACAGGTTAGAACCCCACACACACACAGGTTAGAACCACCACACACACACAGGTTAGAACCACACACACACACACACACACAGGTTAGAACCACACACACACACACACACACAGGTTAGAACCACACACACACACAGGTTAGAACCACACACACACACACACACACAGGTTAGAACCACACACACACACACACAGGTTAGAACCACACACACAGGTTAGAACCACACACAGACACAGGTTAGAACCACACACACACACAGGTTAGAACCACACACACACACACACACACAGGTTAGAACCCCCCCCACACACACACACAGGTTAGAACCCCACACACACACACACACACACAGGTTAGAACCCCACACACACACACACACACAGGTTAGAACCCCCACACACACACACAGGTTAGAACCCCACACACACACACACACACAGTTTAGAACCACACACACACACACAGGTTAGAACCACACACACACACAGGTTAGAACCACACACACACACACACAGGTTAGAACCCCCACACACACACAGGTTAGAACCACACACACACACAGGTTAGAACCACACACACACACACACACACAGGTTAGAACCACACACACACACACAGGTTAGAACCACACACACACACAGGTTAGAACCCCCCACACACACACAGGTTAGAACCCCCACACACACACACAGGTTAGAACCCCCCCCACACACACACACACAGGTTAGAACCCCCCACACACACACACAGGTTAGAACCCCACACACACACACACACAGGTTAGAACCCCACACACACACACACACAGGTTAGAACCCCCCCCACACACACACACACACACACACAGGTTAGAACCCCACACACACACAGGTCAGAACCCCCCCCACACACACACACACACACACACACACATACACACAGGTTAGAACCCCCCACACACACACACACACACACACACACACAGGTTAGAACCACACACACACACACACAGGTTAGAACCCCCCCACACACACACACACACACACACACACACAGGTTAGAACCACACACACACACAGGTTAGAACCCCACACACACACACACACACACACACACACACAGGTTAGAACCCCCCCACACACACACAGGTTAGAACCCCACACACACACACACAAACACACAGGTTAGAACCCCACACACACACACACACACACAGGTTAGACCCCCCCCACACACACACACAGGTTAGAACCCCCACACACACACACAGGTTAGAACCACACACACACACACACACACACACACACACACACACACACACACACACACACACACACAGGTTAGAACCCCACACACACAGACACACAGGTTAGACCCCCCCCCCCCCACACACACACACACACACACACACACACACACACAGGTTAGAACCCCACACAACACACACACACACACACACAGGTTAGAACCCCACACACACACACACAGGTTAGAACCACACACACACACACACACACACAGGTTAGAACCCACCCCCCCACACACACACAGGTTAGAACCCCCACACACACACACACACACACACACACACACACACACACACACACACACACACACACACAGGTTAGAACCCCCCACACACACACACACACAGGTTAGAACCCCCCCACACACACACACACACACACACACACAGGTTAGAACCCCCCACACACACACACACACACACACAGGTTAGAACCCCACACACACACACAGGTTAGAACCACACACACACACACAGGTTAGAACCCCACACACACACACACACAAGTTTGAACCCCCACACACACACACACACACACAAGTTTGAACCCCACACACACACACAGGTTAGAACCACACACACACACACACACACACAGGTTAGAAACACACACACACACACACACACACACACACACACACACACACACACACACACACACACACACACAGGTTAGAACACACACACACACACAGGTTAGAACCCCCCACACACACACATACACAGGTTAGAACCCCCCACACACACACACAGGTTAGAACCCCCCCACACACACACAGGTTAGAACCCCACACACACACACAGGTTAGAACCCCACACACACACACACACACACACACACACACACACACAGGTTAGAACCACACACACACACACACACAGGTTGGAACCACACACACACACACACACACACACAGGTTAGAACCCCCCACACACACACACACACAGGTTAGAACCCCCCCACACACACACAGACAGGTTAGAACCCCCCCCCCCCCACACACACACACACACAGGTTAGAACCCCCCACACACACACACACACACACACACACAGGTTAGAACCCCACACACACACACACAGGTTAGAACCCCCCACACACACACACACACACACAGGTTAGAACCACACACACACACACACACACACACACACACACAGGTTAGAACCCCCCACACACACACACACACAGGTTAGAAACACACACACACACACACACACACACAGGTTAGAACCCCCCCCCCACACACACAGGTTACAACCCCCCACACACACACAGGTAAGAACCCCCACACACACACACACAGGTTAGAACCACAACACACACACACACACACACACACACACACACACAGGTTAGAACCCCACACACACACACACACACACACAGGTTAGAACCACACACACACACACACACAGGTTAGAACCCCACACACACAGGTTAGAACCACACACACACACACACACACACAGGTTAGAACCCCCCACACACACACACACAGGTTAGAACCACACACACACACACACACACACACACACACACAGGTTAGAACCACACACATACACACACACAGGTTAGAACCACACACACACACACACAGGTTAGAACCCCACACACACAGGTTAGAACCCCACACACACACACACACACACAGGTTAGAACCACACACACACACACACACACACACACACACACACACAGGTTAGAACCCCACACATACACACACACACACACAGGTTAGAACCCCACACACACAGGTTAGAACCACACACACACACACACACAGGTTAGAACCCCCCCCACACACACACACAGGTTAGAACCACACACACACACACACACACACACACAGGTTAGAACCACACACACACACACACACACACACACACACAGGTTAGAACCACACACACACACACACAGGTTAGAACCCCACACACACACACAGGTTAGAACCACACACACACACACACAGGTTAGAACCCCCCACACACAGGTTAGAACCACACACACAGGTTAGAACCACACACACACACACACACAGGTTAGAACCACACACACATACAGGTTAGAACCACACACACACACACACAGGTTAGAACCCCCCCCCCCCCACACACACACACACAGGTTAGAACCCCCACACACACACACAGGTTAGAACCCCACACACACACACACACACACACACACACACACACACACACACACACACACACACAGGTTAGAACCCCACACACACACACAGGTTAGAACCCCCCCCCCCACACACACACACACACACACACACACACACACAGGTTAGAACCCCCACACACACACACACACACACACACAGGTTAGAACCCCACACACACACACAGGTTAGAACCACACACACACACACACACACACAGGTTAGAACCCACCCCCCACACACACACACAGGTTAGAACCCCCCCCACACACACACACAGGTTAGAACACCCCACACACACACACACACACACACACACACACACACACACACACAGGTTAGAACCCCCCACACACACAAACACAGGTTAGACCCCCCCCCCACACACACACACACACACAGGTTAGAACCCCCCCACACACACACACACACACACACACACACAGGTTAGAACCCCCACACACACACAGGTTAGAACCACACACACACACACAGGTTAGAACCCCCACACACACACACACACAAGTTTGAACCCCACACACACACACACACACACAAGTTTGAACCCCACACACACACACAGGTTAGAACCACACACACACACACACAGGTTAGAACCCCACACACACACACACACACACACACACACACACACACACACACACACACAGAGGTTAGAACCACACACACACACAGGTTAGAACCCCCCCCACACACACACATACACAGGTTAGAACCCCCCCCACACACACACACAGGTTAGAACCCCCCCACACACACACACACACAGGTTAGAACCCCACACACACACACAGGTTAGAACCCCACACACACACA
>NC_041343.1:34858070-34868070 GCF_004354835.1 Perca flavescens | reverse complement strand
ACACACACACACACACACACACAGGTTAGAACCACACACACACACACACACACACACACACACACACACACACACACAGGTTAGAACCACACACACACACACACACACACAGGTTAGAACCACACACACAGGTTAGAACCACACACACACACACACACACAGGTTAGAACCACACACACACAGGTTAGAACACACACACACACACACAGGTTAGAACCACACACACACAGGTTAGAACCACACACACACACAGGTTAGAACCACACACAGGTTCGAAACCCACACACACACAGGTTCGAACCCCACACACACACACACAGGTTCGACCCCCCCCCACACACACACACACACACACACACACACACACACACACACACACACACACACACACACACACACAGGTTAGAACCCACACACACACACACACACACACAGGTTAGAACCCCACACACACACAGGTTAGAACCCCCACACACACACACACAGGTTAGAACCACACACACACACACACACACACACACAGGTTAGAACCTCACACATACACACACACACAGGTTAGAACCACACACACACACACACAGGTTTGAACCCCACACACACAGGTTAGAACCACACACACACACACACACACACACACACACACAGGTTAGAACCCCCCCACACACACACAGGTTAGACACACACACACACACACACACACACACACACACACACACACACACAGGTTAGAACCACACACATACACACACACACACAGGTTAGAACCACACACACACACACAGGTTAGAACCCCCACACACACACAGGTTAGAACCCCCCACACACAGGTTAGAACCACACACACACACACACACACACACACAGGTTAGAACCACACACACACACACACACACAGGTTAGACCACACACACACACACACACACACAGGTTAGAACCACACACACACACACACACAGGTTAGAACCACACACACACACACAGGTTAGAACCCCCCACACACAGGTTAGAACCACACACACAGGTTAGAACCACACACACACACAGGTTAGAACCACACACACATACAGGTTAGAACCACACACACACACACACAGGTTAGAACACACACACACACACACACACACACACACACACACACAGGTTAGAAACACACACACACACACACAGGTTAGAACCACACACACACACAGGTTAGAACCACACACACACACACACAGGTTAGAACCACACACACACAGGTTAGAACCACACACACACACACACACACACACACACACACACACAGGTTAGAACCACACACACACACACACACACACACACACACACACACACACACACACACACACACACACACACACACACACACACAGGTTAGAACCACACACACACACACACACACACACACACACACACAGGTTAGAACCACACACACAGGTTAGAACCACCACACACACACACACACACACACACAGGTTAGAACCACACACACACACACACACACACAGGTTAGAACCACACACACACAGGTTAGAACCACACACACACACAGGTTAGAACCACACACACAGGTTCGAAACCCACACACACACAGGTTCGAACCCCCCACACACACACACACAGGTTCGAACCCCCCCCCCCCACACACACACACACACACACACACACACACACACACACACACACACACACACACAGGTTCGAACACACACACACACACACACACGTCCTGCTTTTATTACAGACACTGAACTAACCAGACACTCAAATGTCCTGCTGTTATTACAGACACTGAACTTGTCACGAGAGTAAGTAGCGAGGCTTGGACCCTAATGCAGTTCAGTTCCGAAAACAGAGTTAACACAGTACATCACTCCAGAAAACACAAAAAACTCAGAGCAAACGCGTGTCACCACTGGACATAAACACATGACGCACACAGACAGAACGAAATGATCCCACAAGACACAAAGGAAACACAGAGACTAAATACAGAACAACCCAAGGAGGGGGCGAAAAAAGAGAGTCCGGGGGAGGCTGAAAATCAAATGAGGGGAACAGTCACTGGAAGCACTGGGGCACCGGGGCACCGGGAACAGAGCACTAGGGGCGCACAGGGAACAGAGAGGGGCCACTTGGGACAGGGGGCCAAAAGGCCTCTGCAACAGGGGACAGACGACCGCAGCGAAGGCAAACGCCTTCTGGCGGCCGGCGACGAAGGCAGAAGCCCTCAGGTGGCCAGGCAGGTCGGCAAAGACAGAGCCCCTCTGCAGACTGAGCAGGACGGCGAAGAACCTCTGGAGGTCGAGCAGGATGAGGAAGACTCTCGGGCGGTCGTTGACGAAGGAGAGTCCCTTCTGGCGGCCGACTGCGAAGGTGAAACCTCTCTGAAGGCCGTCGGCGGTTGACTCTCTCAGGAAGCCGAGCAGGTGATGAGTCAGCTGAGCCAGACACCGACAAAATACGGGGTGCAGGAGTTGGTCGGACCAGCGACAAAGGCAAAGTCTCTGGGGACAGGACAAGGGCATAGTCTCTGGGGGACAGGACAAGGGCATAGTCTCTGGGGGACAGGACAAGGGCATAGTCTCTGGGGGACAGGACAAGGGCATAGTGTCTGGGGGACAGGACAAGGGCATAGTCAATGGGGGACAGGACAAGGGCATAGTCTTTGGGGACAGGACAAGGGCAAAGTCACTGGGGGACAGGACAAGGGCATAGTCAATGGGGGACAGGACAAGGGCATAGTCAATGGGGGACAGGACAAGGGCATAGTCAATGGGGGACAGGACAAGGGCATAGTCTCTGGGGGACAGGACAAGGGCATAGTCAATGGGGGACAGGACAAGGGCATAGTCTCTGGGGACAGGACAAGGGCATAGTCTCTGGGGGACAGGACAAGGGCATAGTGTCTGGGGACAGGACAAGGGCATAGTGTCTGGGGGACAGGACAAGGGCATAGTCAATGGGGGACAGGACAAGGGCAAAGTCTCTGGGGGGACAGGACAAGGGCAAAGTCTCTGGGGGACAGGACAAGGGCATAGTCTCTGGGGGACAGGACAAGGGCAAAGTCACTGGGAGACAGGACAAGGGCAAAGTCACTGGGGGACAGGACAAGGGCAAAGTCACTGGGAGACAGGACAAGGGCATAGTCTCTGGGGGACAGGACAAGGGCATAGTCTCTGGGGGACAGGACAAGGGCATAGTCTCTGGGGGACAGGACAAGGGCAAAGTCACTGGGGGACAGGACAAGGGCATAGTCTCTGGGGGACAGGACAAGGGCATAGTCACTGGGGCGGACTCAAGCACAGTGTCAGGGGCGCCGGGGACCGACAAAGCCTCTGGTTGGCCCATGAGCGTAGACTCTGGGAGAGCGGTAGACACAAACTCTGGGAGGTCAGGCGACGCAGACTCTGGGGGCTGCACGTCAGTGGCGGTTCTGGAGGGCTGCTAGACAACTCAGGGACGCTAGAGAGCTCCGAGACACTAGAGAGGCTGCCAGCTAGTGGGGAATCAGGAAGGCTGCTAGCCAGCCCGGAGTCTGGGAGGTTGCTAGCTAGCCTGGAGTCAGGGGAACTGCTATCTAGCCTGGAATCAGGGGAGCTGCTAGCTAGGCTGGAGTCAGGGGAACTGCTAACTAGCCTGGAGTCAGGGGAACTGCTAACTAGCCTGGACTCTGGGAGGTTGCTAGCTAGCCGGGGCTCAGAGAGGCTGCTACCTGCCCTGGATCCAGGGGGACCGCTAGCTAGCTGGGACTCAGGGTGGTGGCTGGCTAGCCGGGACGCAGAGAGGCTGCTTGCTAGCCTAGGGTCAGGAGAGCTGCACGTTAGCCCAGGGTCAGAAGGGTTGCACGTCAGCTCGGAAATACTGGTCAGCTCAGGCTCAGGTACACAGGTTAGCTCAGGACAAAAAACAGGCATGGAGACAGGACAGCAAAACTCCTGTGCTGTAGCCTGCCAACGCACCTCCATAAGGTGCCTAGAAAAGGCAGGGTCCTCCTCATGCAAGGAGCGAAAGAAATCAACAAGAGTTTCACTGACCGAGTCCAAAGGGTGAAAGAATGGCCGAAAAACTGCTGGGTCCATTGTTGGTGGGATCATTCTGTCATGGCAGTAAGTAGCGAGGCTTGGACCCAAATGCAGTTCAGTTCCGAAAACAGAGTTTATTAACTGGAAGCCAGGAATGAGCAGGCACACACAGTACATCACTCCAGAAAACACAAACAACTCAGAACCACTGAACATAAACACATGACGCACAGAGACAGAACGAAATGATCCCACAAGACACAAAGGAAACACAGAGACTAAATACACAGGGGAATGAGTAAACCAGAGACAGCTGACACAAGGAGAGGGAAACAGGTGAAACACATTGGGCAATCACTAGGGCGGGAAAACTGAAAACGGGAAGAATACTAGACAAGACAAGGGAGACAAGACGCACTTCAAAATAAAACAGGAAATGGGAAAACCAACAGAAACATGAAACCAACTAAAACAAAGAAACTTGACACAAGGGCTGATGAACAGGTGAAAGACATCAGACAATAACAAAGGCGGGAAAACCAAAAGACAGGAAGCAACAAAACAAGAAACACTAAGGGGAACAGAAAAACACCGAAAGAAAACAGGTCCAAACACACAAAAAACACATCAAGAGCGGGGCAGGCGTGACAGAACTAACCACAGACACTCATCTGTCCTGCTGTTATTACAGACACTGAACTAACCACAGACACTCATCTGTCCTGCTGTTATTACAGACACTGAACTAACCACAGACACTCATCTGTCCTGCTGTTATTACAGACACTGAACTGACCACAGACACTCGTCTGTCCTGCTGTTATTACAGACACTGAACTGACCACAGACACTGCGTCTGTCCTGCTGTTATTACAGACACTGAACTGACCACAGACACTCGTCTGTCCTGCTGTTATTACAGACACTGAACTGACCACAGACACTCGTCTGTCCTGCTGTTATTACAGACACTGAACTAACCACAGACACTCGTCTGTCCTGCTGTTATTACAGACACTGAACTAACCACAGACACTCATCTGTCCTGCTGTTATTACAGACAATGAACTAACCACAGACACTCATATGTCCTGCTGTTATTACAGACACTGAACTAACCACAGACACTCATATGTCCTGCTGTTATTACAGACACTGAACTAACCACAGACACTCATCTGTCCTGCTGTTATTACAGACCCTGAACTAACCACAGACACTCATCTGTCCTGCTGTTATTACAGACACTGAACTAACCACAGACACTCATCTGTCCTGCTGTAATTACAGACACTGAACTAACCACAGACACTCATCTGTCCTGCTGTAATTACAGACACTGAACTAACCACAGACACTCATCTGTCCTGCTGTTATTACAGACACTGAACTAACCACAGACACTCATCTGTCCTGCTGTTATTACAGACACCGAACTAACCACAGACACTCATCTGTCCTGCTGTTATTACAGACACTGAACTAACCACAGACACTCATCTGTCCTGCTGTTATTACGGACACTGAACTAACCACAGACACTCATCTGTCCTGCTGTTATTACAGACACCGAACTAACCACAGACACTCATCTGTCCTGCTGTTATTACAGACACTGAACTGACCACAGACACTCATCTGTCCTGCTGTTATTACAGACACTGAACTAACCACAGACACTCATCTGTCCTGCTGTTATTACGGACACTGAACTAACCACAGACACTCATCTGTCCTGCTGTTATTACAGACACCGAACTAACCACAGACACTCGTCTGTCCTGCTGTTATTACAGACACTGAACCTTTTTCGCTGCTTTTTCGTGGCCTTTTCGTGGCCTTTTCGTGGCCTTTTCGTCTTGCTCCTGTTGACTTCTATGCTCTACTCCGTCCCTCTAACGTTACCAACAGTGAGATTGGGTTGTCCCCCTCTAGTGTGCCCGGTTGAACTGTGTGTTTGTTGTTTCAGATACGAGCTGGTGGTGGGACCTGATCACATGGAGGCCAGGGCTGTGGCTGCCCGGGCTGAGTTCTATGTCTGGGATAATGTCTCCATCGTCCTGCATGTGGAGAAACAGGTAAGACAGGTTAAAACACACACACACACACATACGGGCCGTGTCTGCATTATTACAGTGATTACCCATAATCCTCTGTGTTAGGTGCTGAGCTTTGAGGCGGGCCGACTGAGAGAGAACCTGACCTTCTGCAGGAGAGGGGCGGTCCAGATTGCTAAGATCTTTGACGACTTCCCAACAGCTGATCAGCTCGTTGCTGAGCTGTGGCCCCCCCAGCACTCCCCACTGGAGACGGATGAAGAGCCATGACCAGCTGGTCCTCTTGTCGGGTCTCTGGGAATTATAGAGAGTGGTCTAGACCTACTCTATCTGTAAGGTGTCCTGAGATAACTCTTGTTAAGGATCTGACTCAATAAAGTTACATTGAAATAAAACACAAACACACACACACACACACACACAGATTGGGAATGATTGAGATTTCTCTCGGCACAGCTACGCAGAGCCGGCCAGGTTGCCAGGTTGAGGGTTCTAGGTTGCCAGGTTGAGGGTTCTAGGTTGCCAGGTTGTCACATCTACGTCTTCAAGCTCAGTTGGAGGCTGCTCAGTAACACTCAGCCAGCACCGGGAAAGAGACTTCTGATATCCTCCACTGGTCTCAGACCAGAGACACGGGGCTGCCCAAATTCTTCCCCTTCAAGGGCCAAAAATGAATCGGGGTAGAAACGCATATTTTTATATCATAAATTTAAAGTTGAACACATATTAAGGAATAATGAAATACATATTCATAAGTAATAAACAATATTTACTAATACAAATAAAAAACAATTCAGGGCAGAGCATGCCCCTGTGACATGCTGTAGCTACACAGTCACCATCGTACCACCTGGAAATCATTCATTTATTTGGAAAATAAAACTTCACACCTTGTGACCAGGGACGACACTAGGATTCAAAGACGGGGGTTTAGCCCCAGGGTAGTTGTAACTCGCGTTTGCAAAATCTTTGCCCTCACATCTTTTTATTACTGTATTAGAGCTCCACTTATGTCAACCACCAGTCAAGAAACCAAGATGTTAACAAGTCAAAAGTGACAGACATATCCTCTTCTTCCATTTCTACTCTGATCCTTCTGTCTTATCCTTTAAGATAGAACTAAACCCTGATGCTAATTTCATGACTTTGAAATGCAAATTGCTCACATGAAACAACATCCAAAATGTCCAAAAACAGACAGATGCCAGACAGCTAATAAGTTGGTAAGTTAAACAAATAGGACAAATAGCAGTACAAGAAAAAGAAAAGAAATAGGCATCACTGCAAACTTTATCATGTAAGATATTAATACGGATCCTATTTAAAGTGGCTACAGTCTAAATACAATAACCTGATGGTGGAAGAATAAAAGATTTGGAGTAATGACTACTGTATATACTGTATGTACTGTATGTAGGATTGCTTTCATTTTATTTTCACGTGTATCTGTGGGCATGTGCTCATCTTTAGCCTAGCCTACATTTAGGCAACATCCATCCATCTTCGTCCGCTTATCCGGTGTCGGGTCGCTGGGGAGCAGCTCCACAGGGGACCCCAAACTTCCCTTTCCCGAGCAACATTAACCAGCTCCGACTGGGGGATCGAGGCGTTCCCAGGCCAGGTTGGAGATATAATCCCTCCACCTAGTCCTGGGTCTTCCCGAGGCCTCCTCCCAGCTGGGCGTGCCTGGAACACCTCCCTAGGGAGGCGCCCAGGGGGCATCCTTACCAGATGCCCGAACCACCTCAACTGTCTCCTTTCGACGCAAAGGAGCAGCGGCTCTACTCCGAGGTCCTCACGGATGACTGAGCTTCTCACCCTATCTCTAAGGGAGACGCCAGCCACCCTCCTGAGGAAACCCATTTTGGCCGCTTGTACCCTGGATCTTGTTCTTTCGGTCATGACCCAGCCTTCATGACCATAGGTGAGGGTAGGAACGAAAACTGACCGGTAGATCGAGAGCTTTGCCTTCTGGCTCAGCTCTCTTTTCGTCTAGCGGTGCGATAGATTGAATGTAATACCGCACCCACTGCGCCCGATTCTCCGACCAATCTCCCGCTCCATTGTCCCTCACACTCGCGAACAAAACCCCAAGGTACTTGAACTCCTTCACTTGGGGTAAGGACTCATTCCCTACCTGGAGAAGGCACTCCATCGGTTTCCTGCTGAGAACCATGGCCTAGAGGTGCTGATCCTCATCCCAACTGCTTCACACTCGGTTGCGAACCGATCCAGTGAGTGCTAAAGGTCGCAGGCCGATGATGCCATCAGGACCACATCATCTGCAAAGAGCAGCGATGAGATCCCCAGCCCACCGAACTGCAACCCCTCCCCACCCCGACTACTCCTCGATATCCTGTCCATAAATATTACAAACAGGATTGGTGACAAAGCGCAGCCCTGGCGGAGGCCAACCCTCACCTGAAACGAGTCCGACTTACTGCGAAGAACCCGGACACAGCTCTCACTTTGGTTGTACAGAGATTGGATAGCCCTGAGTAGAGACCCCCTCACCCCATACTCCCGCAGCACCTCCCACAGTATCTCCCGGGGGACCCGGTCATAAGCCTTCTCCAAATCCACAAAACACATGTAGACCGGTTGGGCATACTCCCAGGCTCCCTCCAGGATCCTTGCGAGAGTGAAGAGCTGGTCCGTTGTTCCACGACCAGGACGGAATCCGCATTGTTCGTCTTCAATCTGAGGTTCGACTATCGGCCGAACCCTCCTTTCCAGCACCTTGGAGTAGACTTTACCAGGGAGGCTGAGAAGTGTGATACTCCTGTAATTGGCACACACCCTCTGGTCCCCCTTTTTAAAAAGGGGAACCACCACCCCAGTCTGCCACTCCTTTGGCACCGTCCCAGACTTCCACGCAGACTTCAACGATCGCCCATCATCCTCCAGCTCTGCCTCTAACATAGAGGGCGTATTAGTCGGATTCAGGAGTTCCTCAAAGTGCTCCTTCGACCGCCCTATTACCTCCTCAGTTGAGGTCAACAGTGTCCCATCCTTACTGTACACAGCTTGGATGGTTCCCTTCCCCCTCCTGAGGTGGCGCACAGTTTTCCAGAAGCACTTTGGTGCCGACCGAAAGTCCTTCTCCATGTCTTCTCCAAACTTCTCCCACACCCGCTGCTTTGCCTCTTTCACGGCAGAGGCTGCAGCCCTTGGGGCCTTCGGTACCCTGCAACTGCCTCCGAGTCCTCCGGGATAACATATCCCGGAAAGACTCCTTCTTCAGTCGGACGGCTTCCCTGACCACGGTGTCCACCACGGTGTTCGTGGGTTACCGCCCCTTGAGGCACCTAAGACCCTAAGACCACAGCTCCTCGCCGCAGCTTCAGCAATGGAAACTTTGAACATTGTCCACTCGGGTTCAATGCCCCCAGCCTCCACAGGGATGCACGAAAAGCTCCGCCCGGAGGTGTGAGTTGAAAGTCTGTTGGACAGGGGCCTCCTCCAAACGTTCCCAGTTTACCCGCACTACACGTTTAGGGCTTACCAGGTCTGTCCAGAGTCTTCCCCCCCCCTGACCCAACTCACCACCAGATGGTGATCGGTTGACAGCTCTGCCCCTCTCTTCACCCGAGTGTCCAAAAACATACGGCCTCAGATCAGATGAAACGATTATGAAATCGATCATTGACCTTTGGCCTAGGGTGCTCTGGTACCAGGTACACTTATGAGCATCCCTATGTTCGAACATGGTGTTCGTTATAGACAATCCATGACTAGCACAGAAGTCCAACAACAAACAACCACTCTGGTTTAGATCAGGGAGGCCGTTCCTCCCAATCACGCCTCTCCAGGTGTCTCCATCATTGCCCACGTGTGCGTTGAAGTCCCCCAGCAGAACAATGGAGTCCCCCCACTGGAGCCCCATGCAGGACTCCAGTCAAGGTCTCAAGAAGGCCGAAT
>NC_041343.1:34850570-34853070 GCF_004354835.1 Perca flavescens | reverse complement strand
GTAAATAATCAGGACTTTTAGCGTGTATAGAGCCAGCATATCTCCACCAGACTCCATGTAAATAATCAGGACTTTTATCATCGTAAAACACACTTCATTCAAAGTGGACAGCAGGGCCGGTTCTAGCCCTTTGGTTGCCCTAGGCGAGATTGAGTTTTGCGCCCCCCAGTCTCACATTGCCAGATCTCCACAGCGCTGTGTCAGTGATAGAGTAGCAATCTATGTTCATTTTAGTTTCTAGCTTTCATGTAAGTTAGACGGCACCAACATTTAGTATAATCATAACTGGTCTGGCAACCCAAAGGCCAGTGTTTTGTTTCCAGATTTGTGAGCATGGTGACTTATGTTGTGCGGTCTGGGGGTCCACCCCCGAAAATTTTGAGCATTAAATACTTAATTTCTTGCATTCTGGTGAATTTTACTGCACTTTTTTTTTTTTCTTTTTCTGAATAAATTTATGCTGGAAATATCTTTATCTAAAGGGAAACAGATATTACAATCCAAATATAAAAACATAATGGAATATTTTGTAGTAATGCTCTCAGGCATTCTGTATTGCTTTCATCTATTTATTCTCCTGTAGATCAACTTTTCTAATTATATCTGAGTCACAACACATGTAGCCTAGGCATCATTTACTCTTCCCACTTTTGCTTCTTTTGTTGAGGAAGTAACCTCCTTAAATGTGCATATCAAAATTATTCACCTGAATGATACATTAATTAATTTTAATGAATTAATAAACACCTGGACTGTAATATTTTAGATGTGTTTGAGCAAGATTTCTGCTCATGTTCAAAACGTTGTGCACATTCAAAATACAGTATATGTCATCTGTGTTCTCTGAGGTTTGGAGGAGTTGTGATATTGTGAAAAATAAAGTGATAATACAATAAGCTATTACAAGAATAAAGTCACTATATTTCAGAAAATAATCCACCTGCACCATAGTCTGCTGTGCAGTACGTGATTGCTCTGTTGATACGTTAAATATCAGACCTCCTGACAGACTCAGAGCCCTGTTTGGGTCTCTGGTCTCTGATGAGACAGTTTAGGGAAGTGGCTGTAGGCTACGCTGCTCTACATCGGAGGAGGAAACACAAAACTAGGCAGAAATATGGACACATCTGCTGCAGCATGTCCACAGCAGAGCGCGTCCATCATAAACCTGAAGCTGCTCAGACCAGGGAAGGTGCTGCAGCAGCTCCGTGTCTGTGCTGCTGCTCGTCTCTATTATTACAGCGAGAGAGGACACTAAGAAGACTGCTCGTCTCTATTTCTACAGAGAGAGGACACTAAGAAGACTGCTCGTCTCTATTTCTACAGAGAGAGGACACTAAGAAGACTGCTCGTCTCTATTTCTACAGAGAGAGGACACTAAGAAGACTGCTCGTCTCTATTTCTACAGAGAGAGGACACTAAGAAGACTGACTCGTCTCTATTTCTACAGAGAGAGGACACTAAGAAGACTGCTCGTCTCTATTTCTACAGAGAGAGGACACTAAGAAGACTGCTCGTCTCTATTTCTACAGAGAGAGGACACTAAGAAGACTGCTCGTCTCTATTTCTACAGAGAGAGGACACTAAGAAGACTGCTCGTCTCTATTTCTACAGAGAGAGAGGACACTAAGAAGACTGCTCGTCTCTATTTCTACAGAGAGAGGACACTAAGAAGACTGTCTCTATTTCTACAGAGAGGACACTAAGAAGACTGCTCGTCTCTATTTCTACAGAGAGAGGACACTAAGAAGACTGCTCGTCTCTATTTCTACAGAGAGAGGACACTAAGAAGACTGCTCGTCTCTATTTCTACAGAGAGAGGACACTAAGAAGACTGCTCGTCTCTATTTCTACAGAGAGAGGACACTAAGAAGACTGCTCGTCTCTATTTCTACAGAGAGAGAGGACACTAAGAAGACTGTTCTTCTCTATTTCTACAGAGAGAGGACACTAAGAAGACTGCTCGTCTCTATTTCTAGAGAGAGAGGACACTAAGAAGACTGCTCGTCTCTATTTCTACAGAGAGAGGACACTAAGAAGACTGCTCGTCTCTATTTCTACAGAGAGGACACTAAGAAGACTGCTCGTCTCTATTTCTACAGAGAGAGGACACTAAGAAGACTGCTCGTCTCTATTTCTACAGAGAGAGGACACTAAGAAGACTGCTCGTCTCTATTTCTACAGAGAGAGGACACTAAGAAGACTGCTCGTCTCTATTTCTACAGAGAGAGGACACTAAGAAGACTGCTCGTCTCTATTATTACAGAGAGAGGACACTAAGAAGACTGCTCGTCTCTATTTCTACAGAGAGAGGACACTAAGAAGACTGTTCGTCTCTATTTCTACAGAGAGAGGACACTAAGAAGACTGCTCGTCTCTATTTCTACAGAGAGAGGACACTAAGAAGACTGCTCGTCTCTATTTCTACAGAGAGAGGACACTAAGAAGACTGCTCGTCTCTATTTCTACAGAGAGAGGACACTAAGAAGACTGCTCGTCT
>NC_041343.1:34840570-34845570 GCF_004354835.1 Perca flavescens | reverse complement strand
ACTACATAGAAAAATACTTATTTCTCCCCTTTTGGATATTTCTGAACTGCTATGACATGATGCAAACTGATCATTGCTGTACCTGTAGTCTCTCTTTGCAGCAGTCTCATGTTGGTCTGCAGTTGAACCAATGAAGCGGTGATCTCTCTCAGCTCAGCGTAGATGTCTGGAGGAGAAGCCTGCTGGCATTCAACACTTTCACTTGGGGAGACGGAGCCGAGGAGCAGCAACAGCGTAAAACTCGCAGAGATCTCCATTCTCTCACTGGCAGCTAACTGTTGAACTGTGCCGTCTGTACACCTGTGTGAGCTTTATATAGAAGCCTACAGAAAAAAAGAAGCAAAAAGGACGTCACACAGGTTGAATTGTTAATTTACATTGTCACACATGATGTGTCAATGTCAGTTTGTGGAACAAGGGTGTAACCACTTCTTCCCCGTATCACAGAACATTTTCCAGAGAAGATAAACACTAAGATCTATGATTACATTGTTAAAGGGTAACTTTAAACTTGGCGTTATCTTCCCATGTGTTTGTATGTTGACCAAGTTTATAATCGTTAATGAAAATTAACAAAATAACGAAAACTAGGAGGGGGAAAAAACATTGTCATTAACTGAATTAAAAAAAAAAGGAGGCACTACAAAAAAAACGATAACTAACCGTAATGTCTGTTTGTTTGTCCTTAGTTTTCTTCTTTCTTAGTGTCTTCCATAGAGCAAATAATGTTATAGAAGCCTACAGCTAAATGGACTTCACAGATGTGGAATTGTTCTTTTTTCCTCATTCCCTCTCCTTATGCAGAGTATGTGTGTGTGCGTGTGTGTGTTAGTAATAATGTGTGACTTCCACAGAACTCTGTGTATGTGTGTCCATTTCCGTGTCCGTGTGTGTGTGTGTGTGTGTGTGTGTGTGTGTGTGTGTGTGTGTGTGTGTGTGTGTGTGTGTGTGTGTTTTGCCTTAACACAGGGATTGATGACTTTAAGCATGAGTCCTGCAGATTGCATTTACTTTAAAGATGCATTTCGGACTCTACCGAACAATGTCATTATCAGATCACTAGAGGAAATACAACTACCTCAACTGTTCATTGACATAATAAACAAATATGTGCACAGAGGCTCCTTTATAGACGTAATCTGTGGAAAACAGTTTACTCACCCAACACCACCACAAATAGGCATTAAGACTGGCTGTCAATGGAACGCAGTTCATTTAATTGCCATTTACCAATGGTTAAAGTGGATGTGTCAGTGTGCCCCCCCTCATGCCATCTTCCCCAACCCAGTACAGGGCTATGCTGATGATGTCCAGATAGCCTCCAGAGATGAGAGCATAATTACAAACATGCTCAACAGGACAGATTCCTTTCTGGAATGGTTCAGGTCTGGAGATCAAGGAGACAAAATGTGCTGTTCTGTAAGAAAAGTCCGTAAATATACTGTACAATGTACCGTGTTAATGTGAATATAGTTTTTTACAGGAGTTTTAACCGTATTTTTTAAGGACGCATTGCATTATGGGAGCATGAAGCGCCGTACGCGCTAACTTCTGAATGAAGAAGCGGTCATCAACGGACGTTTACCTTTCAATCTTCGGAGTTGGGGAAACCTTTATTGCACTTCTGTGGTACAAATTATATTTCCTTTAACTAAAATAATATAGTATATGTATATTTATAGTTCTGTATAGTTTTAATTATAAAGAGTTGTCCAGTCTGTGTTAACCTGTTTTTAACGTTACCGTTAACATTACCGGATAAGCACAATGCGCCATTAGTAGCTAGCTAACCAGCTAACACCAGTTAGCGAGACAACGGGCTAAAGTTACCATATCCCCAGCCTCAGTCGATCCACCTATTCGGACATGATACAAAAATGATAACTTAGCAATTAGCTAGCCGTCTGTTTTGGGTAGTTGGGCTGGCTAAAGATAGTTAACGCCGCTGACGCCGATTAACGAGTGCCGTCATGTTGGCTTGTAATGTCTGTGAATTTAAATGCGTCTCATTGACAGAATATCTGAAGCACTGCAGATCACACAGACATCTTAATAATGTACTTTTATCATGTGGTTATAAAGATTGTGGAAGACGGTTTTCCTCATTCAACTGCCTTGCTCTTCACATGTCACGAACACACCCAGACACAGGGATCAGACAAACTTGGAACCGTAGTGTGTCTGTGCAGTTGAGGTGTTTGTTCAATTTTTGCAGCACTGGCAGCTAACTGTTGAACTGTGCTGTCTGTACACCTGTGTGAGCTTTATATAGAAGCCTACAGAAAAAAAGAAGCAAAAAGTAATGTAATGTAATGTAATGTCTCTTTGCAAAACTAAAATAAACCACCATATGCAAACTAGGACAGATCTTAATGCCATGTTTCCTGGTGAGCATGGAGAACCCCTCTCCATTCACCATATGGAAACTAGGACAGATCTTAATGCCATTATTCCTGGTGAGCATGGAGAACCCCTCTCCATTCACCATATGGAAACTAGGACAGATCTTAATGCCATGATTCCTGGTGAGAACCCCTCTCCATTCACCATATGGAAACTAGGACAGATCTTAATGCCATGATTCCTGGTGAGCATGGAGAACCCCTCTCCATTTACCATATGGAAACTAGGACAGATCGTAATGCCATGTTTCCTGGTGAGCATGGAGAACCCCTCTCCATTCACCATATGGAAACTAGGACAGATCTTAATGCCATGATTCCTGGTGAGAACCCTCTCCATTCACCATATGGAAACTAGGACAGATCTTAATGCCATGATTCCTGGTGAGCATGGAGAACCCCTCTCCATTTACCATATGGAAACTAGGACAGATCGTAATGCCATGTTTCCTGGTGAGCGTGGAGAACCCCTCTCCATTCACCATATGGAAACTAGGACAGATCTTAATGCCATGATTCCTGGTGAGCGTGGAGAACCCCTCTCCATTCACCATATGGAAACTAGGACCGATCTTAATGCCATGTTTCCTGGTGAGCGTGGAGAACCCCTCTCCATTCACCATGGCGGCTGCACACGCCGACCGGCGAGACGCCAGCAGGAGACAAAAACCACCAAAATAACCCAAACTGACCAAGAAAAAGTACTTAACACTTGTGTTGTCCTTTGTGTCACGGGGACTCATTTAGTGTATGTACTGTCCCACTACCCCGGTGTTGCACTTCGGGTCCCCGGGACCCTTTCGTGTATCGTTTCACGTCAACCTCGGTCGCCTCGTCCTTCGGGTCAACGGGACCCCAGCGTGTGTGTGCATGCGTGTGCGTGTGTGTGTGTGTGTGTGTGTGTGTGTGTGTGTGTGTGTGTGTGTGTGTGTGTGTGTGTAACATCATCTCACATCTCACACAGCAGATACATGTCAAAGGGTTTTTATTCAAAAGTTTTTCACATCTCAACACACACACACACACACACACACACACACACACTGCGTTCACGTCATTTGTCCGTTTGCTCGTTGTCAGAGCACACAGCCCCAGGTCCGTCCGAGCTGTACAGGCTACTCTGGTCTCACACATTGCGCGCAGTAGGTCCGCGTGCAGCTCCTGCAGATGTATCTCTTGCAGGCCCCGCACACGGCGTGTGTCTTGCTGTCCTTTGTCCTCGGACAGAGCTGACACCTCTTCCTTTTGCTGGACACCCGGGGCGCGGTCGGTTCCGAATCGTTGTCTTCGTCGTTGTCTTCGTTGTTGTCTTCGTCGTTGTCTTCGTCGTTGTCTTCGTCCTCTTCGGCGGACGCTTCCGTGCGAGGCAGACGCCGCCGTCTCTCGATGAGCGGAGTCTCGAGCGCCCAGCCCAGCTGCTCGAGGAAAGCCCTGCGCCTGTCGAGCTTGCCCCGTAGCCACTCGGGCCTGAGCTCTCGCCAGAGCACAAAGGCGTTGTAGGCGACACGTCGAGGATGTTGTGGAACAGGGCGAGGGGCCAGCGCGCCGTCTTCCTGCGGCGGCTGTACTTGCCGACGAGCTTGTCCAGGTTGTCCACGTTGCCCCTGGTGCTGTTGTTGTGCAGGATGATGTCTGGCTTGGCGTGCCTGGCGGCGCTGACCCGCGCGTCCCCCGTGTGCAGCGTGCTCAGCAGCAGCACGTTCCTGTTCCTCTTGGGCACGTAGGACACCAGCGTGACGGTGGGCGTGAAGGCAAATTTGTACGAGAAGACCGCGCGGCCCTTGGCGTCGAGCAAGGCGCGCGGCAGCTCGGGCTTCTTTTTGCGCATCGTGCCCACCACGGTGAGGTCCCTGTCGTGGAGGAGCAGCCGCGCCAGCTCGTAGGAGGTGAAAAAGTTGTCGCACGTCACGTTGCGCGGGTCCCGCAAGCCCTCGGTCAGGTCCATCACCACCCGGGCGCCCTGATTCCTCTCGGTGGCGCCGCTCGCAGACTTGCCCGTGTAGACCTGCATGTTTCACGCGTAGCTGGACTCGGCGTCGCAGGCCGTCCACACCTTGAATCCGTACCGGCCGGGCTTGCTGGGTATGTACTGGCGGAAGGAGCATCGACCTTGGTGTCGGCGTCCGTGTCGTTGGCGTGGTGGGCACGTGTCGTCGTCGTCGTCAAAGATGGACAATGAGAAGGACGCAGGGAAAGGACTCGAGGAGTAAGAGTGAAAAGAGGAAATTAGAAGCAGAAAGAGATAAAAAACACTGACCTCGAAAGGGAACCAGCTGCTCTTCCACGGTCACGTCGGGGCCCGGGTTGTAGAGGCGAGGCAGCCGCCGCGCCAGGGCGTCCCGCACGTCTATGTTGGCGCGGAAGATGGCCCTGCCGTGGTCCTCGTGCCACAGGCTCGCCACGGCCTCGTGTCGGGACCTGAACATGCCGGGGCGAGGAGCAGCAGCCCGAGGTAGGCGCCGCAGTCCGCCGCTGGGCCCACGGCTTTCCGGGTCGCGCCGCATCGCCCGCGCCCTCCAGGTTCGTGGGCGGCCGGAACCTTGTCCAGTATTTGCGGCGAGACAAACAGCTCGAACGCGGAGAGTATGTCGAGAACGC
>NC_041343.1:34825570-34835570 GCF_004354835.1 Perca flavescens | reverse complement strand
ACACACACACACACACACACACACACACACACACACACAGATCAAAACATAAACATAAATCACGTCACGGAATGTAAATTTCAAAAAGAAAAAATACTGACATTAGCATTGTTGTCAGAAAAGATAGTATTTCAGTTTAACATGTTTCCTTAATATCTGATGAGGCATTTGTGTCATTTTTGGATTTATTACAGTACAAATATTACATATTGGACCTTTAAAGGCCAGACAGAACCGATACGTTTTGAGTTTGGACCTAAAAAGAGCTCCATCTGTAATAGTGTGAATATAAGGGGATAATTTGTTCCAGAGTCTCGGGGCAGCAACTGCGAAAGCCTGATCACCCCAACGTTTATACCTTGACCTCGGCACTTCTAAAACTCGCTGATTTGAAGAACGCAATGACCGATTCTGCTCCCGCAAAGTTAAGAGACAAATACTTCGGGGCCAGACCATTTAAGGCCTTAAAAGCAAACAAAAAAATCTTAAAATCTATTTTAAAACACACAGGGAGCCGATGTAGAGTGTAGAGAACGGGAGTAATATGTGCACGTCTAGGTGTATTTGTTAAAAAGCGAGCAGCAGCATTTTGTACAAGTGGAAGACGAGAGATGGAGGTTTGATTCAGACCAACATAAAGAGCATTACAGTAATCCAATCTTGAACTGATAAGAGCATCGATCGCCTTTTCTAGATCATGCCTGTTCAAGAAAGGCTTAACTTTAGCCAGGAGACAAAGCTGGAAAAAGCTCTTTCTAACAACATTACTGATCTACTTGTCAAATTTCATGCTGCAATCAAAAGTAACCCCCAAGTTTTTGACGGATGACCTAATGTAGGATGCCAGAGCTCCCAGATTCAAAATTGGACCATCTTGCGTGCCTGAAGCACTGAAAGTAATACACTCTTAAGAAAGTTTTCTGAAAGCCACAACTTAATATCAGTGATACAACTAAGCAGGGAATTTAGTGTCATTAACACTGTCATTAGCATTCATAGGCAAATAGGTTTGCAGAGTATAACACAGAGATAACAGAGTTTATCACATTAAATAACACTCTGGGTTCATGGCAACTGCCAGCTATAACAGAGGAGAGATGCTGCATCTTCGCCACCTTCACAGTCTTCTGGTATGTGGCTAGACTGTCTCTTAGTAATCCCAGTGATACATGTAAATTATCCTTCTTCCATCTTCGTTCAGCTTGTCTGCAATGTTGCCTAAGGGCCCTTGTGGTGTCATTTAGCCAAGGGTCTGCCTTAGGTTTAATAGATTTAATACGATGAGGGGCAATTTCATGGTGACCACCAAGAAATAAAGTAGAAAATCGTTTCCCTGTACACGAATCAATAGATCTAAATAACGTGACCATTTCACAAACTGCCGTGAAACAGGGTTGTTCAAAAATATTACTTCCAGCGCCCCCCCCCAGCCCCCTGTTTATTTGTTCAATGAAATCAATAAAAACAAACTGATCAACAGATTTATAAAATATCAGAATCATGTTGAACTCATGACAACAGAATACAAAGTTAAACAACTTCAGATGTCATGTTATGAATTATTGATCAGAAACTTAAACTTGTCGTCTATACTGTTAAAACTGTTACTTAGATATGACTTTATACAGTTATGTGGGATCATGTGTCAGATTTTCTAAAATGAATCATCTAATAATGTGACATCATTCTGTTACATCATAACTCTAAAACAGACATCATCAGAAATATGAGAACATTTGAAATTCATAAAATTCAGAGATACAACAAATGATCGTTTATGAACATGAAAAACATTATAATAATGAATATATTGATTAAGATATTTTTCAGTAGAAGCTTGAAATCACGAGTCAATAACTTGTAAATATTCAAATGTTTACAACAATAAGTTATGAAAACTAATGTATAATATGATTCTATGGACCATAAGTTATAAATGATGATTCAGCTGATTGAATAAACACACAAGAGGTCAAAGGTCAAACCAGAACCAGAACAAGTCAGACTGTCATCTGAAGAACACACAACAATATTACAATTAACATTAACAGAGTAATCTATTACAAAATACACAAACCAAATCTAATGAAATGAAGTGGATTATTGTTATACCCCTTCCATTCCCCACAAACTCTTCCTGAGTTATGAAAGAGGGTGGGGCAAACTATAGTGGGCGGGGCAAACTATAGTGGGCAGGGCAAACTATAGTGGGCAGGGCAAACTATAGTGGGCAGGGCAAATCTTCAACAATAAAGACACATGCAGAAAATAAAGATAACAATATCTGCATATAAAACTAAATAACAAAAAGCAAGCAAAATAAAAAAAACAAACCAAGAAATAAAAAAGATATCTTGAAAACAAGGTTATATATGTATTACAATATATTACATGCTTAACATAAAGGTAGCTCACATCGACAAAGAAGCAAATCAAATATTGTCAACCACACAATAATATAATAATATAAAACCTCATGATAGATCATTTAAGTGAAGGTAAGATTTGACTCCTCTCCGTGAACCATCACCTTATCGTGGTGGAGAGGTTTGTGTGTCTCTGTGAACCTGAGGGCTGTGTTGTCTGGAGCTTTGTGCTCCTGGTAGGGTCTCCCAAGGCAAAGTGGTCTCAGGTGAGGGGCCAGACAAAGAATGGTTCAAAACCCGAATGCAAAAGCTAAGCAGAGATGGAGTGACCCTGCCCGGAGGAAGCCCGGGGCCCCGTCTGGAGCCAGGCCCAGACGGGCGGGCTCGTCGGGCGAAGCGCCTGGTGGCCGGGTTTGCCACGGAGCCCGCCGGGCACAGCCCGAACAAGCTACGTGGCAACTCCCTCTCCATCCCATGGGCCCACCACCTGTGGGAGGAACCGTTGGGGTCGGGTGCGATGCCACATGGGTGGCAGTGAAGGTCAGGGGCCTCGGACGGACCAGACCCGGGCGGCAGACGCTGGCTCTGGGGACGTGGAACGTCACCTCTCTGTGGGGGAAGGAGCCGGAACTGGTGCGGGAGGTGGAGCGCTACCGGTTAGATCTGGTGGGGCTTACCTCTACGCACAGTCTTGGTTCTGGAACCATACTCCTGGATAGGGGTGGACTCTTTTCTTCTCCGGAGTTGCCCAGGGGTGAGGCGCCGGGCGGGTGTGGGGATACTCACAAGCCCCGGCTGAGCGCCGCTGTGTTGGAGTTTACCCCGGTGGACGAGAGGGTCGCCTCCCTACGCCTGCGGGTTGTGGGGGGGAAAACTCTGACTGTTGTTTGTGCATATGCACCAAACAGGAGTTCGGAGTATTCAGCCTTCTTGGAGACCTTGACTGGAGTCCTGCATGGGGCTCCAGTGGGGGACTCCATTGTTCTGCTGGGGACTTCAACGCACACGTGGGCAATGATGGAGACACCTGGAGAGGCGTGATTGGGAGGAACGGCCTCCTGATCTAAACCAGAGTGGGTGTTTGTTGTTGGACTTCTGTGCTAGTCATGGATTGTCTATAACGAACACCATGTTCGAACATAGGGATGCTCATAAGTGTACTTGGTACCAGAGCACCCTAGGCCGAAGGTCAATGATCGATTTCATAATCGTTTCATCTGATCTGAGGCCGTATGTTTTGGACACTCGGGTGAAGAGAGGGGCAGAGCTGTCAACCGATCACCATCTGGTGATGAGTTGGGTCAGAGGGTGGGGAAGACTCTGGACAGACCTGGTAAGCCCAAACGTGTAGTGCGGGTAAATTGGGAACGTCTGGAGGAGGCCCCTGTCCAACAGACTTTCAACTCACACCTCCGGGCGGAGCTTTTCGTGCATCCCTGTGGAGGCTGGGGACATTGAACCCGAGTGGACAATGTTCAAAGTTTCCATTGCTGAAGCTGCGGCGAGGAGCTGTGGTCTTAGGGTCTTAGGTGCCTCAAGGGGCGGTAACCCACGAACACCGTGGTGGACACCGGTGGTCAGGGAAGCCGTCCGACTGAAGAAGGAGTCTTTCCGGGATATGTTATCCCGGAGGACTCGGAGGCAGTTGCAGGGTACCGAAGGGCCGAAGGGCTGCAGCCTCTGCCGTGAAAGAGGCAAAGCAGCGGGTGTGGGAGAAGTTTGGAGAAGACATGGAGAAGGACTTTCGGTCGGCACCAAAGTGCTTCTGGAAAACTGTTCGCCACCTCAGGAGGGGGGAAGGGGAACCATCCAAGCTGTGTACAGTAAGGATGGGACACTGTTGACCTCAACTGAGGAGGTAATAGGGCGGTGGAAGGAGCACTTTGAGGAACTCCTGAATCCGACTAATACGCCCTCTATGTTAGAGGCAGAGCTGGAGGATAATGGGGGATTGTCGTCGATTTCCCAGGCGGAAGTCACTGATGTAGTCAAACAATTACACAGTGGCAAAGCCCCGGGGATTGATGAGATCCGTCCAGAAATGCTCAAGGCTCTGGGTGTGGAGGGGCTGTCCTGGTTGACACGCCTTTTCAACATTGCGTGGAAGTTTGGGACGGTGCCAAAGGAGTGGCAGACTGGGGTGGTGGTTCCCCTTTTTAAAAAGGGGGACCAGAGGTGTGTGCCAATTATAGGGGTATCACACTTCTCAGCCTCCCTGGTAAAGTCTACTCCAAGGTGCTGGAAAGGAGGGTTCGGCCGATAGTCGAACCTCGGGTTGAGGAGGAACAATGCGGATTCCGTCCTGGTCGTGGAACAACGGACCAGCTCTTCTCTCGCAAGGATCCTGGAGGGAGCCTGGGAGTATGCCCAACCGGTCTACATGTGTTTTGTGGATTTGGAGAAGGCGTATGACCGGGTCCCCGGGAGATACTGTGGGAGGTGCTGCGGGAGTATGGGGTGAGGGGTCTCTTCTCAGGGCCATCCAATCTCTGTACAACCAAAGCGAGAGCTGTGTCCGGGTTCTCGGTAGTAAGTCGGACTCGTTTCAGGTGAGGGTTGGCCTCCGCCAGGGCTGCGCTTTGTCACCAATCCTGTTTGTAGTATTTATGGACAGGATATCGAGGCGTAGTCGGGGTGGGGAGGGTTTGCAGTTTGGTGGGCTGGGGATCTCATCGCTGCTCTTTGCAGATGATGTGGTCCTGATGGCATCATCGGCCTGCGACCTTCAGCACTCACTGGATCGGTTCGCAACCGAGTGTGAAGCGGTTGGGATGAGGATCAGCACCTCTAAATCTGAGGCCATGGTTCTCAGCAGGAAACCGATGGAATGCCTTCTCCAGGTAGGGAATGAGTCCTTACCCCAAGTGAAGGAGTTCAAGTACCTTGGGGTTGTGTTCGCGAGTGAGGGGACAATGGAGCGGGAGATTGGTCGGAGAATCGGGCGCAGCGGGTGCGGTATTGCATTCAATCTATCGCACCGTTGTAGGACGAAAAGAGAGCTTAGCCAGAAGGCAAAGCTCTCGATCTACCGGTCAGTTTTTCGTTCCTACCCTCACCTATGGTCATGAAGGCTGGGTCATGACCGAAAGAACGAGATCCAGGGTACAAGCGGCTGAAATGGGTTTCCTCAGGAGGGTGGCTGGCGTCTCCCTTAGAGATGGGGTGAGAAGCTCAGTCATCCGTGAGGAGCTCGGAGTAGAGCCGCTGCTCCTTTGCGTCGAAAGGAGCCAGTTGAGGTGGTTCGGGCATCTGGTAAGGATGCTCCTGGGCGCCTCCCTAGGGAGGTGTTCCAGGCACGTCCAGCTGGGAGGAGGCCTCGGGAAGACCCAGGACTAGGTGGAGGGATTATATCTCCAACCTGGCCTGGGAACGCTCAGGATCCCCAGTCGGAGCTGGTTAATGTTGCTCGGGAAAGGGAAGTTTGGGGTCCCCTGTGGAACTGCTCCCCACGACCCGACACGGATAAGCGGACGAAGATGGATGGATGGATGGATGGATGGATGGATAAGATTTGACTTTCTTAAAATTAAAATGTACCTTTCCTGTGATAAAACAAAGGTTGTTAGAACCAAGCCGTGAATCAGAGAAATAATTGGTGGGATCTGGCAGCTTCAGACCGACGTGCTGAAACAAGTTAACTCGTGTTGTCGCAATTCTATGGTCTGAAATGAAAAAATTAACGAATGGTCTTAAAAACTGTTATTTGTTAAGGGACTATGGTATAAAAGGCCCTTTGAGGTGTCTGTTGTCAGGGATAAATGGACTCCTGCAGAGGTAACCATCCTCCCTGTTGTCTATTAATTCCTGTTAATGGACACTTGGTTAACCTCTTGTCCTGGACAAAGACAGGTTTCATGGAGATATTGGCAGAGATATTGATGTGTCACTGATGGAGGACTTTAGTTTATTTTGGACGAAGAATTTTAATTATAAGTGCAGAGAGGATCCACGGTTACTGATGGTTAAACTACAACAAGAACAAGTTAGTTAGTTTATATGATGTGTTTTCTTAAAGTAAAGAGTTTCTACCTGATGAGAACGTCCACACTGGAAGATGGATACAAAACATCATAGAGACGTGATATTAAAATACCTACACACCAACTCTGAACATGAGTTATCTTCAAACGTGTTACATGTTCAGAGTTTGAAAAGTGACAGCAATAGTTTAAACTCTGCCTAAATTGGATAAACAAATTAACTCTGTTGTCAGTTCGTGTTTCTTTCATTTACGTATGCTGACTAAAGTTAAGCTGTTTCTATGTCCTCAAGCTTTTGAATGGGTGATACATGCATTTCTATCATCCCGACTGGACTACTGTAATGCTTTATATTACGGAATAAATTCTACAACTTTAACACGTCTTCAAATAGTCCAGAATGCGGCAGCGAGACTTTTAAAAGGCATTCGTAAATACGAACACATCACTCCAATTTTAGCTTCTCTTCACTGGTTGCCGGTTCGCTTTAGGGTCAATTTTAAAATTCTTTTATTTGTTTATTGAATTGAATTGAATTGAAAAAACTTTATTAATCCCGATAGGGGAACTGGTTTGCCACCAACCATACAGCAATCGAACACAATACACAACTAACAGACAAATAAACAAACAAATAATTCTGGACTAGTAGACCAATAGACCCTAATAAGGAGACACAATTTCACACAAGAATAATATCCAATGGTTAACAGTGTAGGTTAAAATATCTAACCGCAGCGGGAACAAAAGACCTTCTCATGCGCTCACTAGAGCACCGAGGCATTACCAATCGCTCACTAGAGCACCGAGGCATTACCAATCGCTCACTAGAGCACCGAGGCATTACCAATCGCTCACTAGAGCACCGAGGCATTACCAATCGCTCACTGAAAGAGCTTCGGAGTCCTTTGAACAGAGGGTGTAATGGATGGCCTTCAAAATGCAGGACAATTTTTAGTTTTGAACTAATCCTCTTCTCTACAGTAACCTCCAGTACGTCCGGGTTAAGACCAATAACTGAACCAGGTCTCTTGATTAACTTGTTTATCCTATGTTTGTCCTCAACAGATATACTGCCCCCCCCCAGCACAGTACAGCATAAAAAAGTACGCTAGCCAAAATCCCTTGATAAAAAACATTTAGGAGCTTTGTGCTGATGTTGAATGATCTAAGTTTTCTCAAAAAGAACAATCTCGACTGAGCCTTCTTCATTAGGACATTCGTATTCTCCTTCCAGTTTAATTTGTCGTCCAGGTATATACCTAAGAAATTATATGACTGCACAATTTCAATCAACTGCCCATTAATTATAACTGGAAGGACCTTCTCTTTTTTCTTCCTAAAATCAATAATAATAATTATAAGTGTCTTAACAATCAAGCTCCCCTCTATTTATCGGAGCTCCTAGAGCAATACACTCCTTCTAGGGATCTTAGGTCAGGGACACAGAAACTTTTATCCATACCACGGTACAGGTTAAAACACAGAGGTTATCGTGCCTTTGCCATTGCTGGCCCGACACTATGGAATAGCTTGCCTTTCATATTCGCTCTGCTTCTGACTTGTCAGTTTTCAAGTCACTCTTGAAAACACACTTCTATCCAATTGCTTTTAATAGTGTTTAATTTGTTCTTACATTTTTCTTGTTTTGTCTGTCGTGTGATATTCTATTGCTCTGTAAAGCACATTGGTCAGCTTGTCTGTATAAATAAACTTTGACTTGACTTGACTTGACACACAAGTTGAAGGCCAATTACATGGTTTATCAGGTGGTCACCTGCCAATGTTCAAATATTTTGCTTTTCATGTGCAAACCACCAGTAATTAGACAGGTAGACTGAAACAACTAACATCTTCCAGATGTAAGGATTCATTCTTGACTCTGATATGAAGACGCTGTCCATCAACCTCTCATCCTTAAACTTGACCCCGTAATTGTTAAAAAGAAAAGAAAAGGGAAAGCCTGTCTTTGACAAACTCCTGTGAGATCAGTTTTTGAGGCCCAGTGGAGATTTTGATATCAGCTGAAACTGCAACCAGCCGAACAGGTAGGTGTCAATCACATTCAACTTTAGATCAATGTAAGAATTAGATCCCACCGTACCTGCTGGATCAGGCTGGTCCTGGGTTGGGAGGTGGCCGGACTTCAGCAGCAGCTCTCTGACTTGCTCTTCACCATCATCTTTGTTGTCAAAGAGGTGATACCTGTTTTTGTCCCCTTTTCGTCGCCTTTTACTTACAGAGATGGCTGCTTCATCTGGAGGCCCGAGGCCATGAGTGAGACACAGGTTAGAACCACACACACACACACATCTGTCCATCTGTTAGACTGCGTTTGTATGTTGAGCAATACAAGTCTGAGGTCCCTACGTTAACCATCTGAGCTCACGGCATGAAGCGCCTGGTGCAGGTGTGTTTAGGGCGCATGGTTCTAAAGGGTTGTACTTAGTGTCTTCATTAGTCATTGCTGTTATGATGGAGGATTAGCACCGTAATATTTTTATTTGTAATCTTCTGCGTGTGTGTGTGTGTTTACAGATGTTGAGGTACTTGTACTTTACTTGAGTCTTTTCTTTTCATGTTACCTTCTACTTCTACTTCTCCTTCAGAGAGAAATATTGTACTTTTTACTTTATCCAGTTCTTCATCTTCCTGTAAATATACAGGAAATGTTTTACAGTCTGACTACATTTATTGAGACTTTTGTTTACTTCAAGTCAAAGAATTCTTTCAGTGATAATAAGTAATCTTTTGACCAGACATCATCCTTACACTCAGGACTGAGAAACATTATGACACTCTTATTTTATGTTCATGTTTTTATCTCTGCATTATAATATAATAACGAGCTGAAAACTCAGGTTCCTCTTCCTCTGAAACGTGCTGTATCGTGAGCTGCAGTAACACACACACAAAGACAACTTGTTCATGTTCATGGGAACATCTGCAACAAAACACCCTAAAGTTTGAAGTTAATCACACACATGCTGCTGAATACATTTGACAGTTCAACACATGTACTTTAGTCTCAAACATGAGTCAACCACTGTCCTCCCAGGACCTGGGGTCTCATTTATAAACGTGGCGTACGCACAAGACTGGGCTGAAAACGTGCGTACGCCACTTCCCACGCAAAGGTTGTGATTTATAAAAAACAAACTTGACGGGAGAATGTGCGATCCTCCACGCAAACTCTGACCCATGCGTACGCACATTTTGGAGACAAAATAGAAATTGGCGACGCAGATGGTGAGGTGGTGAACTGAAGTCAGACTGCAGAGAGTACATGTGGGAATAACGATTACTCTAATATGTTTAAGTATTAATGCCTCATGCACATTTCTTCACACCGTATAATGACGATGAAATCCAGCAGTGTTATTTGCGCTTGTACTGAGTGATAATTGTTCCATAAACACCTCCAACTCAAATCTTAAATAAAAATTTGTTCTTAATATTTAATCGCCGCTGTCTCGCCGTCACATTGTCCACTACGGAGCGCAGGAGGAGGAGATGGCCCGACTCCATGGAATACAGGATAGCATCAAATACCCTAGCATTAGATAACTGCACAACACAGTGTAAATAACTAAATATCTGTCTTTAAAACTGTGCATTTATCATCAAATACCCTAGCATTAGATAACTGCAGAA
>NC_041343.1:34780570-34820570 GCF_004354835.1 Perca flavescens | reverse complement strand
TCTTTTGTTGCTCGCTGTTCCACTTGCCCGTACAGAAGTGGGAAAAAGGGCTTTTGTTCACTCAGCCCCCCACACATGGAACATGTTGCAAAAAGACTGGAAATTGACTGAATTACTTTCATTGAACGCTTTTAAATCCAGATTGAGAACACTTGAGTCGATCCTTTGTAACTGTTTTTCATAATGTGTATGTAATTGTATTGTATGTTTGTAACTATTTTGCTGCTTCTTGGCCAGGACTCCCTTGAAAAAGAGGTTTTTAATCTCAATGAGACTTTCCTGGTTAAATAAAGGTAAAATAAAAAAATAAATCTCCTGTTGTGTGCTTGATGTTAGAAAGCGAGACTGAACCGTCCAATGTCCAGAGAATCTCATGTGGACATCATACAGAGTTGATATGTTACAACAGCTTAACATTCTCTGTTTCTTTATACTGATATGATGGTGAATTATCTACTTTCAATAAGTTAAAGTTGAAACAAACAGATTAAAGAAACACTCACAGATGTAATTGCAATGATTTATGTTTATTATCATTAAAATGACAGAAACAAGAGAGAATCAGAAACGTTAATCAGTTCATATTTGAAAGAAAAAAAGATTCCTGTCAACAATTACTTATTATTGTTTGGATACAGATGAAATCAGTTTAAATCAATGAAGTGCTATGAAGACTTGTTTAAGACAACAAAAACCTGCGTGACTATCACAGAGCTGCTGTTTCTGTCTTACATGGGGAACAGCAGAAACCCACTGAAGGTGGTGTGGTGATTTCCATTGTCAAACACAGCAGTTTTAACCATCAGACGCACAGACACGACGTCTCCCACCTGCAGCAACAGCGTAGCGGCTTTAGAAGAAGTCAGAAAACCGGCCCCTTGCTTGTATGCCAAGAAGACATACTCTGAGTTCTTGACCAACCAACCTCCTGATTTCTCGCCATCTCTGAATGAACCCACCGTCCACTCAAAGTTGTACGCTCCTCTCACCGGGGCAGTGAACAGACCTGTTGGACATTTGTTTTTGTCATTTTAAATGGAAAACGAAAAAAAAAGTTTGAACAGCAACATACAAGTTAAATATATTAGTGATGCACAATATATCACATCTGTGAAACTGGTCCAGTATTAAACCAGAATCGAGCTGTAATGTAACCCTACAGGACTAATGTTCAGCAGCAGTTAGAGTCACTAAAAGTTCTGTTGTTGCTGCGGACAGACTCACGTTATTATTCTAAGTGTCTGACAACATTATGGGATGGATCCCTACAGAGATAGACCTTTTAGTTAAAGAGTAAGATCCTTTTAGTTTAACATGAAACAGCCCCGAAATCACCATCACCAAACTCCACCAGACTCCATGTAAATAACCAGGACTTTTAGCGTGTATAGAGCCAGCATATCTCCACCAGACTCCATGTAAATAATCAGGACTTTTAGCGTGTATAGAGCCAGCATATTTCCACTAGACTCCATGTAAATAATCAGGACTTTTATCATCATAAAACACACTTCATTCAAAGTGGTCAGAAACTAAATAAAACTATCAAAAGTCGTCTTAGTTCATCTTTCCACTGTTCCAACAATCACCACTTTGGTTTGGTTGAACTAAACCCTTAATTCACCCATTTACATGTGGAGATATGCTGGCTCTATACACGCTAAAAGTCCTGATTATTTACATGGAGTCTGGTAGAAATATTCTGGCTCTATACACGCTAAAAGTCCTGATTATTTACATGGAGTCTGGTGGCGATATGCTGGCTCTATACACACTAAAAGTCCTGGTTATTTACATGGAGTCTGGTGGAAATATGCTGGCTCTATATACGCTAAAAGTCCTGATTATTTACATGGAGTCTGGTGGAAATATGCTGGCTCTATACACCCTAAAAATCCTGATTATTTACATGGAGTCTGGTAGAAATATTCTGGCTCTATACACGCTAAAAGTCCTGATTATTTACATGGAGTCTGGTGGAGATATGCTGGCTCTATACACACTAAAAGTCCTGATTATTTACATGGAGTCTGGTGGAGATATGCTGGCTCTATACACGCTAAAAGTCCTGATTATTTACATGGAGTCTGGTGGGTTTGGTGATGGTGATTTCGGGGCTGTTTCATGTTAAACTAAAAGGATCTTACTCTTTAACTAAAAGGTCTACCTCTGTAGGGATCCATCCCATAATGTTGTCACACACTTACAATAATAATCTATGATTTATGGGCTTTTCCAAATGTTTTGCAAAAAAGAAATACATTACTTTTTATAAAGATAAATATAAAGATAAATATCGGCATCGCTAAATATTGGTATTCTGCCAAAATGTTCATAGGTGCATCCCTAAAATGTATTGTTAGAATATCAGAGCTACCTGTGTTTGGGTTGTAGGCATTTCCAATGTTGGTGACGACGTGTTTGAAGATCAGGGTAGTGTCCGTGGAAAAGGGTCCAATATTTGCTGTTTGGCCTCCAGGCAGCAGAGCGGCTGAGAACGCCACCTGTCGGACTGAGAGAGAAAAGGAGAGAGATTTTTTTGATTTTTACAGCTCAGGCCTTCACCGTGTGTCCCGCCTCTCCACAACCATGTGTGTTCTATTTTAACGGGAGAAACTATCTTCCCGTGTCTGGACAACTCTCTACTGAGAAAGCCATCCGAGATTAAAGGTGGGACGTTTGACAGGACTACCTTTGTAGCTGGTTGTGTGAGCGGGAACACCTGCACAAACATTTCATTCACGGTGATGCCCGCCTCGATGACTTGGTTAACCTTGTCCTCCCGGTCCAGGAAGATGACCACAGCGCCGTTCATCCAAGCGGCCGACTTAATGCTACCGTGTCCGACCTTGTCCCCTACAGCTAATCCAATGTCCTCCACGCTACACGGAAAACTAGGACAGATCTTTACTCCATGTTTTCTAGTGAGCGTGGAGAACCACTCTCCATTCACCATGGCGGCTGCACCCGCGGCTGAACTAAACAAAATTAAATGATATAAAAAAAGAGAAGTAAGAAAAACTACAAATCGCTGCAGCTCATTCACACAAACACTCAGCTCAGAGAGAAAGAGAGACAGAGACAGACAGAGAGAGACAGAGCGAGAGAGAGAGAGAGACATTAATATGTATGCATTAAAAACCAAGCTGTTCAGCATTAACATTCTCACAGCACTCACTCAGAGAGAGGGAGAAGAGATAGAGAGACAGAGAGACAGTGAGAGAAAGAGAGAGAAATAAATATGTACTTGGAAAAAAAAGCAGTAGAGATACTACTAAGAAACAGCCCAGTAAACTGTACAATCTAAATCAGGCATACCAATGGGCTCCAAACAGCGATGAAGACATTTAGACATTTAGATTTAGATTAGACAATCTTGAATCTGCCATCAAAACTAACCAAAATCCATTAGATTATCAAATTACACAAAAAGAGTTAACAGACAAACTGAAATCTCTTAAATCAAGAAAAGCTTGTGGCACAGATTGCATAAAAAATAAAATGCTGAAAAACAGCACCCCCGCTTAACAAATTGCAATTGTTAAACTGTTCAACATGGTGCTGACATCTGGCTGATTTCCTGATGTCTGGAACCAGGGGCTGATCACCCCAATCCACAAAAATGGAAATAAATCTGACCCTAATAACTACAGAGGGATCTGTGTCAACAGCAACCTGGGGAAATATTCTGTAGTATCCTAAATTCAAGGATACTAACCTTTATTCAAGAAAAAAACATACTTAGTAAATGCCAAATTAGCTTTCTTCCAAGTTACAGAACCTCCGATCATATATACACCTTACATACTTTAATTAAAGTGATGGTTCAGAGTAATTTTACCCTAGGGTCCCTTGCACCGTGACCTCGAGCCAAACAACCCCCCAGAAGCTTTTTTCACCTGGGTCTAACATTGGGAGAGTTAGCGTTATCAGCTGAATAGCTTAGTGCAACCAGAGATGGTCTCCAATATAACCTGTCCATCCTGGAACAATACTGCCATAACTGGGTATTGGCGGTCAATTTCAAGAAAACTCAAATTATGATCTTTCAAAAAAAGCCAGATGTCTTGAAGCCAAATACCATTTCACTTTGAATAACACCCAAATTAAACACACACAAAATGATACTTACGTTGGTCTGACCTTATCTGCATCAGGACTTTTCAATAAAGCCATACATTCACTTAAAGAAAAAGCATGCAGGGCAATGTATGCATTAAAAACCAAGTTGTTCAGCGTTAACATTAAAATTAGAATCTGGACTAAAATATTTGATAGTGTACTTGTACCGATAGCACTTTATGGAAGTGAAGTTTGGGGCCCACTCAGCAGAGAAGATTTGGCAAATTTTTCATGGGTGCAACCCACATACTGAGCGCTGCTGTTCATCCCACACATGCATGTTCCTTACAAATGGGGCTCCATTTTAAAGGGAACTAAACAGGCTTTCCAACAGTATAAGATTTATTGCCAAAAAGCATTTTAACTATATAGAAATAATCTACCATACACAAATTTCCTTACTTTTTGTGCTAAGTTTATGTGATACCTACTATATATGCATTTTCTGTAAACTGCTTTGGCAACATGATTTCTTTGTTCATGTCAATAAAGCAAATTTAATTGAATTGAGAGAAAGAGAGAGAGAGAGAGATTTTATTTTTAATGGAACTTTATTATATCATGTTCCATCTTGTTATATATACAAAATGAACTATTTTCAACAGGCCCATGAATAACATGTACATCCATACATATACACTCAAACACATGACATCAGCTCCTGAGAGAAGAGGAGCTGGTCTCCTTCAACAGAGCACAACACATCACCATGGGCCCAGATCACACTGAACTGATCCACATCCTTCATATCTTTATAATAATTAAAATCAATCCTGATTCTGGCTTTCACCATCCGAGTACAACAGTAGATTCACATCAATATCAACAGAGTCATCCACCTTCCTCTTCCTGCTCACATACACAGCCATCTATGATTGGCCTAGGATGAAGTTTAACAGCCGGCATTTATGTTTAGCAAACTGACTGTACCTGAACCCAAGGATGAACATTTGTTTGGAGAAGACCTCCCCTACCTTACTGGATAGTTTCTCCAGCAGCAAGAACAGTGGCGGCAGTCGCACACACTCAGAATAACAATGAAACACAGTTTCTGTTTCAGCACAATAAGGAAATTTGTTGCTAACACCAGGACTAATGACTATAACTTGGTGACTGCTACTATCCCGTGTAAGACTCTGATTTCGTTACAGAAGCTGAAACAGCAGGGGTTATTATCATTTAAATTAAGATGAGACAATACAGGCAGAAACATTTTTCAGTTTATAGTTTTGTATACTTTATCTTCCCTAAAATGTCTTAATGCTATGTGGGCCCTTAAGGACAAAACACAACATGTGTGAAATGTTGTCTAGGGTTAGATGGGTGGAAAGAAATAATTTCTTTTATTAAACTTTGTCTATTTTTGTGTGTAGGTTTCTTCTAAATTTACTATAAGTTGATTTTATAGTAAAAATGAAATTTCTCGCTGTAAATCTCTCAGCAGCAGAAGCACCCGGCAGCAAGTAAAATGATCAGAGAACAATACCTTGCTGTTGTCGCTTCTGCCTGTCCACTTCAGTCTTCTGCATATCCACGTCAGTCTTCTGCTTATCCACTTCAGTCTTCAGCTGGTCCACTTCAGTCTTCAGCTTGTCCACTTCAGTCTTCAGCCTGTCCACTTCAGTCTTCTGCTTATCCACTTCAGTCTTCTGCTTGTCCACTTCAACCTTCTGCTTGTCCACTTCAGTCTTCTGCTTGTCCACTTCAGTCTTCTGCTTATCCACTTCAGTCTTCAGCTGGTCCACTTCAGTCTTCTGCTTATCCACTTCAGTCTTCTGCTTATCCACTTCAGTCTTCTGCTTGTCCACTTCAACCTTCTGCTTGTCCACTTCAGTCTTCTGCTTGTCCACTTCAACCTTCTGCTTGTCCACTTCAGTCTTCTGCTTGTCCACTTCAGTCTTCAGCTTGGCAACTTCAGTCTTCTGCTTATCCACTTCAGTCTTCAGCTTGTCCACTTCAGTCTTCTGCTTGTCCACTTCAGTCTTCAGCTGTGCTTGACCTGCAAAAACAGAGAGTGTTTTTGTCAGCATCATTTTACTGCACCTTCAGTTCCTGTGGACGTTGCTTTAGAGTATGGCGTTATATATGTCTCTTTCCTGAGTGAGTAATTGTATGTTTTGAGCACAGAGAACTATATTTTGTAAGCACATTACATTGCATTTTAAACAAAAATCAACACTCACAAAAAATAATTTAGTTGGAGTAAACAAAAACCTATTTCATGCACAAAAAATGTATTTGCATGTCTTTCTCTGCTCGCAGAGAAGACGCTGCTGGCCTCTGGTCATGTCTCCCTCCCTCTCAACCTCTTCACTCTGCGCACTTAACTCTAGACACACTCGCTCAAATTTTCACAGTGTTACAAGTGTGCCAAAAAGCCAACCAATCTTAGAATTAAAGGTCAATTCTGACCTGTTCGTCTCCAATTAGATTGCAAGTAGCAGGAAACAAAAATCTAGTCTTTTTCATTTAACACCTGTATGTACAGCCAATACTGGCTACAGTGGAGCTGTTTAACTAACGTTACTGGATTCAAACACATTTCGGTCAGTATTTTGTATTATTGACGCATATCACAGAAATGTCTTAATATTTGTGTGTACTATAATGCCATTGTTTTGTTTGACTCATATCTCCTTGTGTCTAATGTTAGTTTGACTCATCCTTAACAAGCAATCTAGCTAGCTAGCTCACACACAGCAGCCGACATGTAATCTGAACAGGCCTTGCAGCACTGTAACTAGCTAAGTTAGGTATCGCAATGCGAGACTGAACAGCAGTAGGCCTTTCACAATATATCCACATGTAAGTCGTTTTTAATACTTTGGTTACATTACCGTGTTTTATTAACCTGAATTCTGTTGATATAGTAGCTTGCGAATGAGCTATCCATTGCTAACGCTAATTTATCTCAAAAAGCAGAAATGTTAGCTAACTACTGCCAAGATATGATTTCACTAGAGACCAGAGAGGTGTTATAAGACTCGTCAAGTGTTGTCATGTGTTTACACTGTCTTTAAATGAAACCATATCTTGGCAGTAACGTTAGTTAGCTACTGTCTGTTGACATAAATTAGCTAATGTTAGCATTAGCAACGGATAGCTACTTTGCAGGTTAATAAAACATGATAACTATGTAACCAGTATTACAAACTTCTTACAGGTGGACTTTATCCATGCTGGGCTAATGTTAGATTGCTTGAGAAGGATGACGTTAGTCACACACAGAGATATGTAATTCAAACAATGGTATTGTGATTAACACAACTATTAAGGCATTTCTGTAATATACCAGACGGTCAATAATAATATAAAATACTGCAGATCAGTGCTTTCCAACCCTTCTGGTCTGAGGTTCTCCCACATCCCTGTCATATAAAAAAAAACCCTCCCTATCAATTCCCAATATGTTCACACTATTTATCATATTAAAGTGAATCAGGGCTGGACTGGCCATCTGGCATACCGGGCATTTTCCCGGTCGGCCGACGGACTTTTGGGCCGATACACTGATATAAATTGGCCTTTTTTAAATTTTTTGGCCGGGCCGACCCATAAAGAACTCACAGCGGCCCATTGGTTCATTTTCTTTATTGGCACTGGCCTGACCCAATGAAATCCATGAACCCCCTTCCCCACTCCTGGCTGCAAATTTACGAATCCCACCATGGCCACGCCTCCCAGCCCTGAGACGTGAGCTGTAATAGTTATGCTGGAAGTTTAGCATCTACGTTATAATGGACAAAGGACCACCAAGTGCAAGGGAGGTGCAGAGAAATTACAGTAGAAAAATATTAAGAATCTACAGGCGGAGTCCTCAAAACTTTCTGACATGTTTGGGGCTGTAGTAGCTGCTTCAACATCAGCATTACCTGAAGTAGAGGAGGAGGAGAGGTGGCTGGCTATACAGAGAAGCAGAAACAACGATGTCAGGGAAGAAGGCGAGGAGGAGGCGAGTGAGGAAAAGATGGAAGAGAGAGTAGATGACGATGTGGTAAGGACTAGACAAATTAACAGGGACTTTTGGGAAGGGAGGGAGGCTGTGTGTGTGTGTGTGTGTGTGTGTGTGTGTGTGTGTGTGTGTGTGTGTGTGTGTGTGTGTTCGTGCGCGTCACGTCATAACGATAACAAGCAGTTTGGCTGTAACATTAAAGTTAGTGGCTGTCAGGTAACCTAACTGTTTAAGCTTATATTGAAAATGCTAGCGGTTAGCCTGTTGGGTAGCTGAAAAGTCTGTGTGATCTATAAAATCAGTGTTGATTAGATAATAATTTTATTAATACTTTATTCATCCCACAATGGGGAAATTCACTTATTACAGCAGCAGTGTTTCCACAATAAAAACAAACCAACAAACAACCAAACAAACAAACAAACAAACAAACAACAGACAATGTGCAAAAAACACTGAATGAATGTAAAGTGGCATTATATAAAAAGTATTTAAGTAAAGTGAGGTGGGCAGTGCAAAAAAAATACTGTAATGTAATTGACGTGAAATTAGATTGAAAAATATGTAATTACATAACAGCAAAAGTAATTAACCATAATATAAATGATATTTAAGTGTGACCATAATATAAATAATATTGAAAAAGTAAGTACTTGGAATGGAAAAAATATAAATACAGTTGGAAAAATATAAATACAGATAATAACAAATATATACATAGAGCCATGCTGAGTGGTGGGTGATTGGTGCAGGTGTTGTAGAGTCTGACAGATTGATACAAGCATCAGTGTTCTTGAATGGCTTAATTAGCTTCTCTTGTATTGGTGCTCTTTTCCAGGGCATATACTACTCTCAGCTTTATTGTAGCTTTTGGGAAGGGTTATAGTTATGGTTATAGTATTTAGCAGACACTTATGTCCAAAGCGACAAAATATGAATCTTACAATAGTTAAAATTAACAGTAAACTGTTTTTAAAGTTGCTAAGCCAATATTAAGCAAAATAGTAATAATAAAAATAATGACAATACAATATCAAATATCAATAATAAAAAAATTATAAAAATACCATAAATATACAAATCATAACTCTAAGAATGAATTAATTATTTAACTGTAAGATCAAAAGATAAGTCTTGAGTAAACATTTAGGTTGGTTTGGTCAGAAATTCTACTAGCTAGGCCTTTTACTTGAAGTGTGGTTAATGTTTCAAAAGTCATCCATTACTTTTATCTAATCATTTGAACTGTTAGCTAAGTTAGAAGGCCACTTTTAGCTATTCATTTCTACCATTGATTACTTCGCTATATGTTTAAACATCTGTGTTGAGCTGTTTTAGCTGATATATTGTTTTAAATCAAATCATAATTTCAATTATTATTTTGATTAGTTAAGCTGCTCTTCAATCTTTCCAAGTACCCACTGTCTGCAGCAGAGATACCCCTTGCTGGGGAATCACTGCAGGTGTTGTGTCAAAGACTGTTTCCCTGTAGATATGTCTTTCCTGCTACTTGCGATCTAATTGGAGACGAACAGCCAATCAGAATTGACCTTTGATTCTCCAATTGGTTGGTTTTTTGGCACACTTGTAACACTGTGAAAATTTGAGTGAGTGTGTCTAGAGTTTAGTGTGCAGAGTGAAGAGGTTGAGAGCGAGGGAGACAGGACCGGAGCCCAGCAGCATCTACCTGCCAGCAGAGAAATACAGTATATGCAAATACATTTATTGTACAGGAAATAGGTTATTGTTTACTCAAACTAAATTATTTTTTACGAGTGTTAATTTCTGTTCAAAATGCAACGTAATGTGCTTGCAAAATACAGTTATCTGTGCTCAAAACAGATTACTCGTTCAGGAATGAGGCACATAAATAATGCCATATTAGAGCTGCATGAATCATTTGACAACTATTAAATAAATCTCCAAATATTTTGATTATCGATGAATAAATTTGAGTAGTTATTTTATGAAAAAACAGTGAAACTAGTTTCTTTTCTCTTCTGTGACACTAAACTGAATATATTTGAGTTGTGGACAGAAGAAGACATTTGAGGATGTCATCTTGGGCTTTTTGGGAAACACTGATCAACATTTTAGAGACCAAACAACTCATCCATTCATCCAGAAGATATTCCACACATTAATCCACAATGAAAATAATCCTTAGTTTCAGCCCTACTTTGCTCCACTACATAGAAAAATACTTATTCCTCTCCTTTTGGATATTTCTGAACTGCTATGCCATGATGCAAACTGATCATTGCTGTACCTGTAGTCTCTCTTTGCAGCAGCGTCATGTTGGTCTGCAGTTGAACCAACGAGGCGGTGATCTCTCTCAGCTCAGCGTAGATATCTGGAGGAGAAGCCTGCCGGCATTCAACACTTTCACTTGGGGAGACGGAGCCGAGGAGCAGCAACAGCGTAAAACTCGCAGAGATCTCCATTCTCTCACTGGCAGCTAACTGTTGAACTGTGCCGTCTGTACACCTGTGTGAGCTTTATATAGAAGCCTACAGAAAAAAGAAGGTCACAGATGTTGAATTGTTAATTTACATTGTCTCACTTGATATGTCAACATAAGTTTGCAGAAACAAGGATGTAACCACTTCTTCCCCGTATCACCATCCAGAGAAGATAAACACTAAGATCTATGATTACATTGTTAAAGGGTAACTTTAAACTTGGCCTTATCTTCCCATGTGTTTTTATGTTGACCAAGTTTATTAACGTTAATGAAAACGAACAAAATAACGAAAACTAGGAGGGGGAAAAAACATTGTCATTAACTGAATTAAAAATAAAAAGGAGGCACTACAAAAAAAACGATAACTAACCATAATGTCTGTTTGCAAAACTAAAATAAAATGATCGAATAAATGACCTTAGTTTTCTTCTTTCTTCTCTACCTAAGAAGACCCAAGGTCCCATTAGCCAGGGAGTCGGACCCCCACTTCCTAGGATTCAAAAGGCTTGATACCCACTCTGCTGGTTTTGGGGTCTGGTCGGACTGGCCAGATCTGAATGACCTCTGTATCAGAACAGGAGTGTCACTGGAGTGGGTGGGTCTGACTCTGGGACTGTGATGGTCTCAGAGGACATTATAACTGACCCTCACGCTGTCGTCAAGGCAACAGCCACATATGGTGGTCACAGTCACCTGCTAACATCTGCAGGAGCCCGGTGAACTCTGATGGATTCACACCAACATCAACAACAACAACAACACTGGACCGGACTGAGACTTCAGGGGAAACTTGCATGTCTTCCCTCTGCTGATCACTCTGTGTCCCACTCATTCCTCAATGAGGACATTCTCACATTCACAGTAAAAGCCAGATTACAAGTCCTCCCTACCAGACTCAACCTCTATATCTGGTCTCCCTCATTGCTTGCATCACACCTCAGAACATATCACCGAAACTCTGTCTCACATCCTATATGGCTGCCATGCCTACAGCACCTCATGTTTTGTTAATCATTTGAACATTTTTATGTATGCATCATGTTCAAAAATGCTCACATTGTTCATTTTAAGCTGTGATATGGAAATCTAGTCAGAGGCCCATATCGTTTTATTACCTCTGGTGACAGGAACTAGGCATTTCGTAGACTGTATAGGACACAAAGGAGTGTTGTGTGAGGACTTTTGTCCAATGATAATATTGTGTGAGTATTGTGTGTCTGTGTGTGTGTGTGTGTGTGTGTGTGTGTGTGTGTGTGTGTGTGTGTGTGTGTGTGTCTGTGTGTGTGTGTATGTCTGTGTCTCTGTGTGAAAGTAAAGAGTCCCATTACATTATGAACTTGTTCACTGTTGAATCAAGTTGGGTTTATTTGTTTAAAGTCATCACAAATGTTTTTCACTGTCAGCAAACATTCTCCCCACCATCTAAACTGCCCCACCCATGTTTGACTAGCTAACTACAACAATCACCTGTTTCCATTGCTCAAAAAAAAACTTTTCTTGGCTACTTGTAGGGGGACCAAAGCTGGAAAAGTTGGATAGTATGCCTCTAAAGTAGTACTTAACAATCGAACAAAATCCTGGAAGAAACCATGAAGATCCTAGAGGGCAAATGACATATCAAGCCTTCTATCTGGACCCTATCTGAAACAAGCTGTAATGTAACCCTACAGGACTAATGTTCAGCAACAGTTCAATTCAATTTTATTTATAGTATCAAATCAGTTAGAGTCCACTAACCCACCAGACTCCATGTAAATAATCAGGACTTTTATCATCGTAAAACACACTTCATTCAAAGTGGACAGAAACTAAATAAAACTACCAAAAGCCGTCTTGGTTCATCTTTCCACTGTTCCAACAATCACCACTCTGGTTTGGTTGAAATAAACCCTTAATTCACCCATTTACATGTGGAGATATGCTGGCTCTATACACGCTAAAAGTCCTGATTATTTACATGGAGTCTGGTGGAGATATGCTGGCTCTATACACGCTAAAAGTCCTGATTATTTACATGGAGTCTGGTGGAGATATGCTGGCTCTATACACGCTAAAAGTCCTGATTATTTACATGGAGTCTGGTGGAGATATGTTGGCTCTATACACGCTAAAAGTCCTGATTATTTACATGGAGTCTGGTGGAGATATGCTGGCTCTATACACGCTAAAAGTCCTGATTATTTACATGGAGTCTGGTGGAGATATGCTGGCTCTATACACGCTAAAAGTCCTGATTATTTACATGGAGTCTGGTGGAGATATGCTGGCTCTATACACGCTAAAAGTCCTGATTATTTACATGGAGTCTGGTGGAGATATGCTGGCTCTATACACGCTAAAAGTCCTGATTATTTACATGGAGTCTGGTGGAGATATGTTGGCTCTATACACGCTAAAAGTCCTGATTATTTACATGGAGTCTGGTGGAGATATGCTGGCTCTATACACGCTAAAAGTCCTGATTATTTACATGGAGTCTGGTGGAGATATGCTGGCTCTATACACGCTAAAAGTCCTGATTATTTACATGGAGTCTGGTGGAGATATGCTGGCTCTATACACGCTAAAAGTCCTGATTATTTACATGGAGTCTGGTGGAGATATGCTGGCTCTATACATGCTAAAAGTCCTGATTATTTACATGGAGTCTGGTGGAGATATGCTGGCTCTATACATGCTAAAAGTCCTCATTATTTACTTGGAGTCTGGTGGAGATATGCTGGCTCTATACACACTAAAAGTCCTGATTATTTACATGGAGTCTGGTGGAGATATGCTGGCTCTGTACACGCTAAAAGTCCTGATTATTTACATGGAGTCTGGTGGAGATATGCTGGCTCTATACACGCTAAAAGTCCTGATTATTTACATGGAGTCTGGTGGAGATATGCTGGCTCTATACACGCTAAAAGTCCTGATTATTTACATGGAGTCTGGTGTTATATACTGATTGGGGTCAGAGCAACTCAAAGAACGGACTTCTTCTCTCCTGTAGCCAATCATTGCGATGCAGTCAATGCGGCTGTGTCTGCATTGTTAAGGGCCTTATACAGTAGCCGCAGCCCAGCTGGCGCACGCAAAAAGAGTAGTGCACGCCCTCTGCTCGCACACTATAAATCCAGCCAGCTTGGCTGCGGATACGGTAAAACGGCCATTACCAAACCTGAGAGGTGTACGGCGAGTGGAAAGTTCCACGGATAACCTACCGAAGGAGACGGTTGTGAGACTCTAACGTGTGGATAGACTACACTGTGTAATATACAGTAGGCCTATGTTATAGTCAATAGGTTATACATCAATACACCGTAGGCCTATGTTATAGCCTATCGGTTATAAACCAATATACAGTAGGCCTATGTTATAGTTTACAGGTTATAAATCAATATACAGTAGGTATATGTTATAGTCTATAAATCAATATACAGTAGGTATATGTTATAGTCTATAAATCAATATACAGTAGGTATATGTTATAGTCTATAAATCAATATACAGTAGGTATATGTTATAGTCTATAAATCAATATACAGTAGGTCTATGTTATAGCCTATCGGTTATAAACCAATATACAGTAGGCCTATGTTATAGTTTACAGGTTATAAATCAATATACAGTAGGTATATGTTATAGTTTATAAACCAATATACAGTAGGTCTATGTTATAGTCTATCGGTTATAAACCAATATACAGTAGGCTTATGTTATAGTTTACAGGTTATAAATCAATATACAGTAGGTATATGTTATAGTTTATAAACCAATATACAGTAGGCCTATGTTATAGTCTATAAATCAATATACAGTAGGTATATGTTATAGTTTATAAACCAATATACAGTAGGTCTATGTTATAGTCTATCAGTTATAAATCAATATACAGTAGGCCTATGTTATAGTCTATAAATCAATATACAGTAGGCCTATGTTATAGTCTATAAATCAATATACAGTAGGTCTATGTTATAGCCTGTATGTTAAAATGTATTTCAGTTCATTCAACATATACATGTTCCAGACCCTTTATCCATTATAAACGTTGATCTAAAAGTACTGACAGTATAACAATAATACAATAACTTAAATTGTAGTACCTCATCAGCTGATGTGACCTGTTGGAAGAATGCATTGTAACTCAACATTGAATGAACATTGGCTCCATCTACTGGATCATTGGCACTAACTGCCTTACTGTTTGTAAGCTTCATAGATCTGTTTACATGTAACTTTATGTACGGATGTGTATATGTATGTATACATGTTATTATATACACAACTTCTATCTTTACATATTAGTCAAACGTTCATTCAGCATTTTAATACTTTTTTATAAGCATGATATATTATTAGCCACACATTAATTAGTAACACATAAGCACCAGAAAGTAAGCACTAACAAAATGTGAATCTTAATGATGAGAATATTTGTACTGTACTCTAGTTATCAATAAAGTTAAAAAAGGGAAAAGTCACACTGACGATGTACCTAGTTCAGATGTCTTTAGCAGGCGTGCATTTGTATGTATATTCTCCTTTCAATGTAGGGTATCATTTCAATGGCTACACACACACACACACACACACACACACACACACACACACAGACAGACAGACAGACAGACAGACAGACAGACAGACAGACAGACAGACAGACAGACAGACAGACAGACACACACACAGACAGACAGACAGACAGACAGACAGACAGACAGACACACACACACACACACACACACACACACACACACACACACACACACACACACACAGACAGACAGACAGACAGACAGACAGACAGACACACGAGGTGTAGCCAGACCAGGACATGTGAGAGACTAACATTACTTTAGTTTAGTACTTATTTCATTCATGTTATTCCCTGCTTTACACCTGGCTCCAGCAGACACACACAGGTGTGCTGATGGTGGAACATACCATGTATCTGGCCTCCTGCAGACACACACAGGTGTGCTGATGGTGGAACATACCATGTATCTGGCCTCCTGCAGACACACACAGGTGTGCTGATGGTGGAACATACACATCTGGCCTCCTGCAGACAGACACACTGATGGTGGAACATACCATGTATCTGGCCTCCTGCAGACACACACAGGTGTGCTGATGGTGGAACATACCATGTATCTGGCCTCCTGCAGACAGACACACAGGTGTGCTGATGGTGGAACATACCATGTATCTGGCCTCCAGCAGACACACACAGGTGTGCTGATGGTGGAACATACCATGTATCTGGCCTCCTGCAGACACACACACACACAGGTGTGCTGATGGTGGAACATACCATGTATCTGGCCTCCAGCAGACACACACAGGTGTGCTGATGGTGGAACATACCATGTATCTGGCCTCCAGCAGACACACACACACACAGGTGTGCTGAGGGTGGAACATACCATGTATCTGGCCTCCTGCAGACACACACAGGTGTGCTGATGGTGGAACATACCATGCATCTGGGTCACAGGGGGTGTTACCTTGTCTAGATGTCTAAATGTGTCTAAGTGTTTGTGTTAGCTGACGTTATCTGACTGGTTTAGAATGCGCTGTGTTGGTTTAATGTAGAAAGTGGAAGCCAAGTCATCATGTCTCAAGTGTAACGTAATTGGGAGATAATTGATTCAATTACCCGTTGGTTGGTCTAGTGGGAGGGGCTTAACAGATAGAAAGAAGCAGCGAGATGGGTAAATTACAACATGTCACTTCTTCTGTTTGAGAGTAAACTTTGCATGTTCTGCAGAGTTAATAATAATAATACACTTTATTTGATGGACACAATGTGAGTCACTCATGTGCAGAACGGCCACCATCTTATATGCCTCATACTCTGCTTCTGACTGGCTAGTAGTCCTGAATAATAATCCCTAGTGGCTAGTAGGGATTGTCTCCTGCCTCACTCATCTACACTTCTGCTCATGTCTCCTTCTCTCTGTAGGTCAGCAGCTCGTCCAGGGGAAAGGTGAAGCTGGAAGTCTTCAGGAAGGCCGGAGATTTGAGTTTCATGTTAAACTAAAAGGTCTATCTCTGTAGGGATTCATTCATGTGTGTTGTGTTTTCATTGGTTGAAAATAATTAAGTGTACAGAAGGTGAAAACAGACCAATCAGAAGGCAGAGTTTGACCACGTCAGTTTATTTACAGAAACACTTTGAACACGATGCAGAATAAGAAGAAAAACTTCAAAAACTACAAAAAAAGATTAAAAACACACTTTCTCTGTCTCTTTCACTTACACACACACACACACACACACACACACACACACACACACACACACACACACACACACACACACACACACACACACACACACACACACACACACACACACATGCACACACACACACACACACACACACACACACACACACACACACACTGAGCATGCAGTCAGTTATTACAGTACAATATATTAGTAGAAAAAGTTGATTATTGATTATTGATTCTGCTGAACACGGCGGACGGGAAACAGCTCGACCCTGTTTTTGGATTTTATTTTTACAAACAGAAAGTAAAACATGAATGTTTGCTTGTTTATTTATTTGCTTTTCATGAATCTTCTTGTTTTCATTTCTGTTTCTGGAAGAAAACCAACGATGAGTAAACCGCCACATGCTTCAGACTGATACCAACCATTAAAATAGATAATATATATTATAATATAATAATAATAATAATAATAATATAATATATAACACTAAATATAACTAAACAGTTTAATAAATTAATAAAAATCTCAAATATTGCCGTTTCCTAAAATACCCCAAAAATTGCACAGAGTTTGTTTGGTAACAGAGTTCATCCGTAGGTCATATTTCTGGGAATTTTGGGGGTTTAATTTCACAGAGGATTGGCAGTTTATTTGCAAAAATTAAGGAAATTATAAATTATTAAATATGTAACATTGTTGATAGGTTTAAAACGACATTTCAAACATAAATACTGAAGGCGCCAAATTTACATCAAATAAAACTAAACCGTTAAATCAATGGAAATAATTTGAAATGTTTTCTTAAATACCCCAAAAATTTGGTGTGTAACTATGGTTATGAACCAAACTGCGATTTTTGGGGTATTTTGAGAAAACATTTCAAATTATTTACCTGTGGACAACTTAAATTAATAACAAAATTTTAAAATGTTTTCTTATGTTAGCTTAACACAGCTATCTGAAACTTAGATTTTTTTTTATGTGCCTAAAATACCTAAAATACGTTATTACGTTGAATACAAAATAATGTGAAAAATAAGATTTAAAGTGCCCATATTATGAAAAAAAATGCATATTTTTTTCTGAGATATGGGGTGTTATTTTGTGTCTCTGGTGCTTCATACAAACTTTGATAAACCCATCCATGGTGTTCTGAGTGAGATCTGGTTTCTGAATGTGTCCTGCCTTCAGTCTCCTGGTGAGCTGGTCAACATCTGCACGGCTTTCTACTGCACTAGCAGAAACAAGGGGGCTAACCGTTAGCATGCTAGCTCGTTCTCAATGGCAAAACAATGCCACACCACACACTAGTCACCATAATCTACTCAAGAACTACAAACATGTCCATGTTCTGCAGGTATTCCACGCTAAGTTGGAAGTGCCCCCTCGTTTAGAATAAGCCTCCCGGCTAATCCTGCCTTGTACTGACTGCAAAATTACGAATCCCACTATGGCCACGCTAAGACCCGCCCTACAAAGCAGCCTGATTGGTTGAGGTTAGGCATTTGACGTCTAGTGGTTAAGGTTAGGATAGCTGATTGGTCAGGGGATTGGAGCTGAACAAATAGGGTTAAGTTACCTAGCGTTCTCATGGACGCCTGGCCAATAAATGGTATTGAAGGGCGGGTCTTGGCGTGGCCATAGTGGGATTCATAATATCGCATACAGGCCGAAGTTAGAGAAACAGCTAGCTAGCTCATGTAGTCTTACCTAGCTACTGAGCATGTAGTCTTACCTAGCTACTGAGCATGTAGTCTTACCTAGCTACTGAGCTAAAATGGAGACCTGAACACAGGGTGAAAAGAGGAGCTGCAGTACAACTAAAATATGGTGTTTTTTTTGATAATTAAAACATGTAAACCTACTCTGGTAAACCTCAAAATACAACTATGAACCTGAAAATTAGCATAATATGGGCGCTTTAAAGGTTTGGAATCAGTCCTGAAGAACGCCAGTGCAACCCATTTAAACTTCCTGGTTAAACTGGGCTGTTTTTAGCCTTTAGCATCGTTAGCATTAATAAACTGTAACCTCAGCAAGCTTTTAACCACAAATTAGCATGTTAGCTTGTTGAAAAAGTGCTTATTTTGTTTGTTTGGCTGTTTCCCGTCACGCTGCTCTGTAAAACATCTGTTGGTTGGAATAACAAGTGAAATCTGCTTCAAGACAAATTCTTCAGTTTCAAGCAAAAACACCAAAAATAAAAAGAAATTTGACATCTCAGATATTTTTACTCTCAAAGATTTCCAGCACAAATACATAAAACTTTCAAGTGTCTGCAAAAGGTCAAAGTGGAAACAGCCGTTAGCTCTACAGGCACCATTTGGGGTCCCGACTGTGTCGACACATTTTGGGCTTTTATCAACCTGGATCATATGTTCCTATGTTTAACCAGAACCAGCTCGGAAGTCGCTAGCGTTAAACCGACCAGACTCCATGTAAATAATCAGGACTTTTAGCGTGTATAGAGCCAGCATATCTCCACATGTAAATGGGTGAATTAAGGGTTTATTTCAAACCAGAGTGGTGATTTTTGGAACAGTGGAAAGATGACTCAAGATGGCTTTTGACAGTTTTATTTAGTTTCTGTCTACTTTGAAGGAAGAGTGTTTTACAATGATAAAAGTCCTGATTATTTACATGGAGTCTGGTGGAGATATGCTGGCTCTATACATGCTAAAAGTCCTGATTATTTACATGGAGTCTGGTGGAGATATGCTGGCTCTATACATGCTAAAAGTCCTGATTATCTACATGGAGTCTGGTGTAGTTTGGTGATTGTGATTTCGGGGCTGTTTCATGTTAAACTAAAAGGACACTTGTTTTTTCATTGGATGAAAATAATAAAGTTTACGGAGTTTGAAGAAGGTGAAAACAGACCAATCAGAAGGCAGAGTTTGACCACATCAGTTTATACATAGGGTCCTGGGTGATAAAAAAAAAAAGTCCTAATTTCAAAATAGCTGAAAATCTGAACAGAGTCTGGTGGACAGATCTGTTCTCGGAGCTAGACGTGAGCATTGACCTTTAACCTTTGACCCAGTGTTCAGCCTCCCCAGGTACGGAGCCGGGACGCCAGACGGCGGCGAGATGTCGGTAAATTAAAGGGCAGCGGCGCTGTTTTTGCGAACACATTCAGCGGTTGCTAAGAGAAACTGTTTCCACATGCTAATAATGCACATCGTTAAGAAAATAACGAAGCTACTAAAACACACAACTGGCTCTCTAAAAGAGGGATCTACACACGGCGAGCACTGCACACGGAGTCCAGCGGTAGAAAGCTTTTAAATATACAAACGCAATATATCGAAGTTAATATCAATGCTAGCTATCGGATCGTACAAAGGTCTACATTCTCCCGACGGTAGAGCAGCTCCAAGCCTCGCAGACCAACGCCACGGGCCAGGGGTCCAGAATATCAAAGACGGCGGCGCCACGGGTGGGTCTGTCTGTGTGTGTGTGTGTCTGTGTGTGTGTGTGTGTGTGTGTGTGTGTGTGTGTGTGTGTGTGTGTGTGTGTGTGTGTCTGTGTGTGTGTGTGTGTGTGTGTGTGTGTGTGTGTGTGTATGTGTGTGTGTGTGTGTGTGTGTGTGTGTGTGTCTGTGTGTGTGTGTGTGTGTGTCGGTGTGTGTGTGTGTGTGTGTGTGTGTGTGTCTGTGTGTCTGTGTGTGTGTGTGTATCTGTGTGTGTGTGTGTGTGTGTGTCTGTATATATGTGTGTGTGTGTGTGTGTGTGTGTATATGTGTGTGTGTGTGTGTGTGTGTGTGTCTGTGTGTGTGTGTGTGTCTGTCTGTGTATATCTGTGTGTGTGTGTGTGTGTGTGTGTATCTGTGTGTATGTCTGTGTGTGTGTGTGTGTGTGTGTGTGTGTGTGTGTGTGTATCTGTGTCTGTGTGTATCTGTGTATGTGTGTGTGTGTGTGTGTGTGTGTGTCTGTGTGTGTGTGTGTGTGTGTGTGTGTGTGTGTGTCTGTGTGTGTGTGTGTGTGTGTGTGTGTGTGTGTGTGTGTGTGTGTGTGTGTGTGTGTGTGTGTGTGTGTGTGTGTGTGTGTGTGTGTGTGTGTGTGTGTGTGTGTGTGTGTGTGTGTGTGTGTGTGTGTAATGCTAAGAGCCGCACAAAACAAAATAGTCAACACGCAGCCAAAGGGAGAAGACAGGAAACAAAGAGCTGATCCTGCATGCAGAGAACCAGCGGCCAGCGTCTGACCAGACAGGAAACACCAGCACTGGAGAAGGAAGAAATAAACACAACTCCACTCAGGAGTCCTCAAACGTTTCTAAGAACTCTGTTTTCCCACAAAACCTGAACTCCTCTGGAAGATACGTCACTAAAACTAACCCGTGTGGACACCAAGACGCAGCTTTCATGTCATATTGAATCTGAGTTACTGAATTATTAAAGCAAACAGAGGCTGTGTCTCATTCCTCCTACTGTCCCAAAAAAGTACCCTGATGACCTCCTAAAAACGCTCAAAAGGTCCAGTGTGGAACGATGGACCCTACTTACAGTAAACGGGCGCCATCTGGACTACAAAGCGGAAAGGGGGAGGGACCAGGCAGCTGATTGGACGAACGCTTAACGTGGGTCTGGCTTCTCCCGAATTACAGACGGAATATAATCTCGTATTTTACTAAAATAGTTCACCGAAACGTGTTTCTGAAAACATTTTAAGCGGGGAAATAGGCCGTGCATCAGTTGCTGAATCGGTCTTCATTTCAGATCAACAAAGGTCAGTTTAAAAGATTTTGGATTTTGATTTTGAGAGATGCCGAGCCGAGCTGGCCGATACTCATTTGCATAAAGGAAAGCAGGCTGAATAATCACGTTCGTCGCATTCGTCATTTGCAGTAAGGGTTTTAACATAAGTGTTTCTGTTGGGACAATACTATCCACCCAAAGTGGGACTACAGCAGTAATCTGTGGTTAGTGACCATTACCTGTGGTCAAGGTCCATTAGCTGTAATCAGAGACCATTAGCTGTAATCAGGGACCATTAGCAGTGGTCAGGGACCATTACCAGTGGTCAGGGACCATTAGCTGTAATCAGAGACCATTAGCTGTAATCAGAGACCATTAGCAGTGGTCAGGGACCATTAGCAGTGGTCAGGGACCATTAGCTGTAATCAGAGACCATTAGCTGTAATCAGGGACCATTAGCTGTAATCAGAGACCATTAGCAGTGGTCAGGGACCATTAGCTGTAATCAGAGACCATTAGCTGTAATCAGAGACCATAAGCTGTGGTCAGGGACCATTAGCAGTGGTCAGGGACCATTAGCAGTGGTCAGGGTCCATTAGCAGTGGTCAGGGACCATTAGCAGTGGTCAGGGACCATTAGCTGTAATCAGGGACCATTGGCAGTGGTAAGGGACCATTAGCTGTGGTCAGGGACCATTAGCAGTGGTCAGGGACCATTAGCAGTGGTCAGGGTCCATTAGCAGTGGTCAGGGACCATTAGCAGTGGTCAGGGACCATTAGCTGTAATCAGGGACCATTGGCAGTGGTAAGGGACCATTAGCTGTGGTCAGGGACCATTAGCAGTGGTCAGGGACCATTAGCTGTAATCAGGGACCATTAGCTGTAATCAGAGACCATTAGCTGTAATCAGAGACCATTAGCTGTAGTCAGGGACCATTAGCAGTGGTCAGGGACCATTAGCTGTGGTCAAGGACCATTAGCTGTAATCAGAGACCATTAGCTGTGGTCAAAGACCATTAGCAGTGGTCAGGGTCCATTAGCAGTGGTCAGGGACCATTAGCTGTAATCAGGGACCATTAGCTGTTGTCAGGGACCATTAGCAGTGGTCAGGGTCCATTAGCAGTGGTCAGGGACCATTAGCAGTGGCCAGGGACCATTAGCTGTAATCAGGGACCATTAGCTGTAATCAGGGACCATTAGCTGTGGTCAGGGACCATTAGCAGTGGCCAGGGACCATTAGCTGTAATCAGGGACCATTAGCTGTAATCAGGGACCATTAGCTGTAATCAGGGACCATTAGCTGTGGTCAGGGATCATTAGCTGTGGTCAGGGACCATTAGCTGTAATCAGAGACCATTAGCTGTAATCAGGGACCATTAGCTGTAATCAGGGACCATTAGCTGTGGTCAGGGACCATTAGCTGTAATCAGGGACCATTAGCTGTAATCAGGGACCATTAGCTGTGGTCAGGGACCATTAGCAGTGGCCAGGGACCATTAGCTGTAATCAGGGACCATTAGCTGTAATCAGGGACCATTAGCTGTAATCAGGGACCATTAGCTGTGGTCAGGGATCATTAGCTGTAATCAGGGACCATTAGCAGTGGTCAGGGACCATTAGCTGTAATCAGGGACCATTAGCAGTGGTCAGGGACCATTAGCTGTAATCAGGGACCATTAGCTGTGGTCAGGGACCATTAGCAGTAATCAGGGACCATTAGCAGTGGTCAGGGACCATTAGCTGTAATCAGGGACCATTAGCAGTGGTCAGGGACCATTAGCTGTAATCAGGGACCATTAGCTGTAATCAGGGACCATTAGCAGTGGTTAGGGACCATTAGCTGTAATCAGGGACCATTAGCTGTAATCAGGGACCATTAGCAGTGGTCAGGGACCATTAGCTGTAATCAGGGACCATTAGCTGTAATCAGGGACCACTAGCTGTAATCAGGGACCATTAGCAGTGGTTAGGGACCATTAGCAGTGGTCAAGGTCCATTAGCTGTAATCAGAGACCATTAGCTGTAATCAGAGACCATTAGCTGTAATCAGGGACCATTAGCAGTGGTCAGGGACCATTAGCAGTAGTCAGGGACCATTAGCTGTAATCAGGGACCATTAGCAGTGGTCAGGGACCATTAGCAGTGGTCAGGGACCATTAGCTGTAATCAGGGACCATTAGCAGTGGTCAGGGACCATTAGCAGTAGTCAGGGACCATTAGCAGTAATCAGGGACCATTAGCAGTGGTCAGGGACCATTAGCAGTAGTCAGGGACCATTAGCAGTAGTCAGGGACCATTAGCTGTAATCAGGGACCATTAGCAGTGGTCAGGGACCATTAGCAGTGGTCAGGGACCATTAGCAGTGGTCAGGGATCATTAGCTGTAATCAGGGACCATTAGCAGTGGTCAGGGACCATTAGCTGTAATCAGGGACCACTAGCAGTGGTCAGGGACCACTAGCAGTGGTCAGGGACCATTAGCTGTGTACTGAGGGGACTAGAATGAGACACAGCCTGAGATGTGAGGTTTCACTGCCGACACACCAATGTCCGGAAGTACGGAGGCTCAGAGGAGACAAAAAGCTTCGGTATTTATACGCATGTATCTGCAGGTTTTTTTTAAAACTCTTTTCACGTTTTTTTTTTTCAAAATTTTTTTTGGGAGCTTTTGTCTCTCGCTAATCCATGGCTTATACGTTAATAACTACGTTAGGTTTTGGAGCAACAGATAAAAGTCCCATAATGCAAATTGGGAAATGTAAATACAACCGTGAATCACAATGTTGTACGGACAGTTTCTGTTAAAATATACAGACACATATACTCATATTGGTCAGAGCGAACAGATCTTCTGACAGTGAAAGGTGTGGCGTGCGGCGGGTGGGTTATGGAAGATCTTCGGCCGGAGGGCGCTGGAAGATTGTGGCGCTCTCCGAGCACGATGGAAGTAGAGACACGAACGCCAAAACTTCATCTCCTCACCTGGTACTGTGGCTGAGATGCTCAGAGACGCTGCTGGTTCTGATCACTTTTAGACCCAAATTATCCTCTTCTATCTTTTACAAGGTACGGAATCACTTTAGGGTCAAAACTATAACGATTACATATGGTGGATTAATATTACATGTTTGGATTTGTGTGTGTGTGTGTGTGTGTGTGTGTGTGTGTCTGTGTGTATATGTCTGTGTGTGTGTCTCTGTGTGTGTCTGTGTGTGTGTGTCTATATGTGTGTGTGTGTGTGTGTGTGTGTGTGTGTGTGTGTGTGTGTGTGTGTGTGTGTGAGTGTGTTGTGATCACGAGATAACGGGTCTAATAATAATCAGTTACCATGGCGAATCCTGGTCTCTGTATGAAGTTATTTGGAAACCTTGTTTCTCCAGTTTCTGTTTTGTTTTGTTTGCTAATAAAGGTTTTAATTTAAATTCAGGGCTGTTGTCACGGTGACAACACCAGTCAGATGTGAAGGAAGTGTCGGTAAAGTCAAAGTTACCAAAATAACAAAAAACTGGTGGTAAGAGGTTTCCACATGTCTGTAGAATCTGTGCATCTGATTGGCTGATCACAAAGGGGGCGTGGCCGAAGTCCAAGGGGAGCTGAGAAGAAGAAGCTGATTGGTTGATGGTGCACTTCGTTGCTGTCTGGCCTCGCCCCTCGTCTCCAAAAACTCAACACTTCCTGTCTGATGTCACACACCTGGCCTGCTGTCAATCAATTAGTTGTCAAGGCGACGGTGGCCCGATCAAAGACCCGCCCACTCTGAAAGTCAGCTGCATGGACAGAGAAGAAGGAGAATAAGAAACGTCACGGATAAAATAATCCTGTCCCGATATGAAAGTGAACATGAAACAGCCCCAAAATCACCATCACCAAACCCACCAGACTCCATGTAAATAATCAGGACTTTTAGAGTGTATAGAGCCAGCATATCTCCACCAGACTCCATGTAAATAATCAGGACTTTTAGCGTGTATAGAGCCAGCATATCTCCACCAGACTCCATGTAAATAATCAGGACTTTTAGTGTGTATAGAGCCAGCATATCTCCACCAGACTCCATGTAAATAATCAGGACTTTTAGCGTGTATAGAGCCAGCATATCTCCACCAGACTCCATGTAAATAATCAGGACTTTTAGCGTGTATAGAGCCAGCATATCTCCACCAGACTCCATGTAAATAATCAGGACTTTTAGCGTGTATAGAGCCAGCATATCTCCACCAGACTCCATGTAAATAATCAGGACTTTTAGCGTGTATAGAGCCAGCATATCTCCACCAGACTCCATGTAAATAATCAGGACTTTTAGCGTGTATAGAGCCAGCATATCTCCACCAGACTCCATGTAAATAATCAGGACTTTTAGCGTGTATAGAGCCAGCATATCTCCACCAGTCTCCATGTAAATAATCAGGACTTTTAGCGTGTATAGAGCCAGCATATCTCCACATCTAAATGGGTGAATTAAGGGTTTATTTCAACCAAACCAGAGTGGTGATTGTTGGAACAGTGGAAAGATGAACCAAGACGGCTTTTGGTAGTTTTATTTAGTTTCTGTCCACTTTGAATGAAGTGTGTTTTACGACTATAAAAGTCCTGATTATTTACATGGAGTCTGGTGGGTTTGGTGCCAGTGAAATAAAAATATTTCTGGATGGATTGTAATGTGAAAGTCTCCGGCGTGTTCTCCTACTTGCTGAGCGTGGAGGCGGCGCCTGAGCGGTGGAAGTGGACGATCTGCCACTTCCCGTCGCGGCGATGCCAGACCCTGGTCTCCTCTGATTGGGCGGTGCGAGGCGTCCCGTTGGCGTCGATGTACTGAGTCACTCTGATGTAAGCGATGCATGCTGCCTCCTCCCCCACCAGGTGGATGTGGGGGTTCAGGATGGTGGTGTGGACCGGTTTACTGTTCTTAGACCACACTGACACACAGACAGGTTAGAGAGAGAGACAGACAGGTTAGAGAGAGAGACAGACGGGTTAGAGAGAGAGACAGGTTGGAGAGACAGACAGGTTAAAGAGAGAGACAGGTTGGAGAAAGATAGGGAGACAGGTTAGAAAGAAATTTAGACAGACAGGCAGGAGAGGCGTGCCCTGACAGTACCTAGGTAAGGACTACTAGCCAGTCAGAAGCATATATATATATATATAAAATGATGAGTCATGAATAATATTACAATGATCAGTCATAAATCACAATGAATCGGTCAATCATGCAGGAAGTGTGATTCAGCTCACAGTTTTCAAAATAAAAGCGGTGGAAGTCGAGGCCTTCGACCAGATTCCCCAACGCCTCGGGCTCGAACGCTGTCACAGCCGGGTCGCACATCTTACTGGAGGAGAGACAGACAGGTTACAGAGAGACAGACAGGTTACTGAGAGACAGACAGGTTACAGAGAGACAGACAGGTTACTGAGAGACAGACAGGTTTACTTAGAGACAGACAGGTTACTGAGAGACAGACAGGTTTTCTGAAAGACAGCCAGGTTTCCCAGACTTTGTTTCCTTAAATATTCTGACTTTTATTCTCAAAATATTGGGACTATTTCCTGTTAATTTCGCCTGTTCCTGTGTCCACCATGAGACCTTAATTCATTCTTTAAAATATGTGTCCAGTAGTGAACAGGGAGAGACTAATTATTTCAGATCTCTAGATAATTTATCAACTAAAGAAAGACTCTCTATGGAGAAGAAAGGGGCGGGACTTCCCCTCTCTATGGAGAAGAAAGGGGCGGGACTTCCCCTCTCTATGGAGAAGAAAGGGGCGTGACTTTCCTCAAAGAGAAGTTCCTGAGAAGTTCCTCAAACAAACACACTGTCCCTTTAACACGGTGGGGGATTTTCACAATAAGAGTCTGATGAATGAGTATGTTACATACTGTCCCTTTAACACAGTGGGGGATTTTCACAATAAGAGTCTGATGAATGAGTATGTTACATACTGTCCCTTTAACACAGTGGGGGATTTTCACAATAAGAGTCTGATGAGTGTGTTACATACGTGTAGCTCTCAAAGTCTCCGTTGCTGATCGCCTCGATGAGCTGCTCCGTAACTTTAATGATGTCCTGTTTCCTCACTGACAGACAGACAGGCAGACAGACAGACAGACAGGCAGATAGACAGACAGGCAGGCAGGCAGACAGGCAGACAGACAGACAGACAGACAGACAGGCAGGCAGGCAGTCAGACAGACAGGCAGACAGACAGGCAGACAGACAGACAGACAGAGACAGACAGACAGAGAGGCAGACAGACAGAGAGACAGACAGATAGACAGACAGACAGACAGGAAGACAGGCAGGCAGGCAGACAGACAGACAGACAGACAGACAGGCAGGCAGGCAGTCAGACAGACAGACAGGCAGACAGGCAGACAGGCAGACAGAGAGGCAGACAGACAGAGAGACAGGCAGACAGACAGACAGACAGACAGACAGGCAGACAGGCAGACAGACAGACAGACAGACAGACAGGCAGGCAGACAGTCAGACAGACAGTCAGACAGACAGGCAGGCAGGCAGACAGACAGGCAGGCAGACAGGCAGACAGACAGACAGACAGACAGACAGGCAGACAGGCAGACAGACAGACAGGCAGACAGGCAGACAGGCAGACAGAGAGGCAGACAGACAGAGAGACAGACAGACAGGCAGACAGGCAGACAGGCAGACAGAGAGACAGACAGATAGACAGGCAGACAGGCAGACAGAAAGGCGGACAGGCCGGCAGAGAGACAGACAGGCAGACAGACAGACAGACAGAGAGACAGGCAGACAGGCAGACAGACAGACAGAGAGACAGGCAGACAGACAGACAGACAGACAGAGAGACAGGCAGACAGACAGACAGACAGACAGACAGAGAGACAGGCAGACAGACAGACAGACAGACAGACAGACAGACAGACAGACAGACAGACAGACAGACAGACAGACAGACAGACAGACAGACAGACAGACAGAGCAGACAGGCAGACAGACAGACAGACAGACAGACAGATAGACAGGCAGACAGACAGACAGACAGGCAGACAAACAGAGACAGAGAGACAGGCAGACAGACAGACAGACAGAAAGACAGACAGATAGACAGGCAGACAGGCCGACAGACAGGCAGACAGACAGACAGACAGACAGAGAGACAGGCAGACAGGCAGACAGGCAGACAGACAGACAGAGAGACAGGCAGACAGACAGAGAGACAGGCAGACAGACAGACAGACAGGCAGACAGAGGGAAGACAGGTTAGAGAGACAGACAGGTTAGAATAGTCAGTTGTAATTTTCTCTCAGTTGAAGCATTTTAGTGTTCCTACAATTATTACTGACTAGTGCTATAAACAGTGTGTGTGTGTGTATATGTGTGTATATGTATTTGTTTGTATGTATGTGTGTGTGTGTATGTGTATGTGTGTATATGTATTTGTGTGTATGTATGTATGTATGTATGTATGTATGTATATGTATGTGTGTGTATGTGTAAGTGTGTATGTGCGTGTGTGTGTGTCTGTCTGTCTTTCCGTGTGTGTGTGTGTGTGTGAGTGTGTGTGAGTCTGTATATGTGTGTGTCTCCGTGTGTGTGTATGTGTGTGTGTGTGTGTGTGTGTACCTCTGGTATCTTCATCCTCAATGGTGGTGTTTGTGCTCTCAGATGATTCCTACAACAACAACAACAACAACAAAGTGATGATCAGAGGTTGAGTCTAAACCGAGCTAGTTGCCATGACGCTGCAGACCCTGGCCCGCATCTACCCCACGGGTAATCTGGCCACGTGCCCAGGGGCCCTTGAGAGGGCCCTTCGTGATGGGAGTTTTATTCTTGTCCTACATAAAGATAGTATACACAATGGGTATGTGTACATATGAAAAATGTGTTTTGGCATTTTTGTTACCCTTCTACCTCAGCCTACGTCACACAGACACACGTACTTTAGCATATTCTGCTGAAACAGAGCCCTGTGTTGCCATGCCAACAATCTCATCCAACCATGTGACCAGCTGAGGAGTCTGTCGTGTCATGGGTCAGAGGGTATCAGAGGTCATAGATCTGGGCTGTCAAACTCAGTTTCCCAGAGGGCCACACTGGAAAATGAGAATCCCATCAAGGGCCAGATGTATAGTTTATTGACATGCTTTTATTTAAGAGAAAAAGTCAAATATTTTGACTGTATTCTTGCAATTATCATATACTGCAGTCTTCTCACTTTTATAGGAGAATATTTTGGGCCTCATAAAGCCTTAAAAAATTTTGACAAAAAAGTTTCTCAGCCAGCAACAAATACGTTGAAAAAAAGCGTCAAAACAGTTAGAAAAAGGCAGAAAGACAGCGTCAAAATTGTCTGAAAAAGTGCCCAAAACATCGTAAAAGGCGCAAAAAACTTCAGAAAAAGTGGCAAAACATTGAAAAAAAGCACATAAACCGCCAGAAAAGGTGTCAAAAAAAAACAACAAAGATGTTTGGAAAAAGCGACAAAAACTAGGTGGGCCGAAATTTATTGTGAACCTAAATTGGAATGTGGGCTGGATCAAAACCTGCGAGGGGCTGGATTTGGCCCTCGAGCCTTGATGATGGTCAGAGGGTATCAGAGGGTATCAGAGGGTATCAGAGGGTATCAGAGGGTATCGGAGGGTATCAGAGGGTATCAGAGGGTATCAGAGGTCATAGATGATGGACCAATCACTGGGCTCTGCTCCTAATAGGCAGCTTGGTGTTGATATGGACACACCTCTCATTTAAAGCTTGCTAGTCAGGGGACTGTCTGTCCAGGCAAGCACAGAGAATATGGTCTGGGGCGCCCGGTTAGCTCAGTTGGTAGAGCGCGCGCCCTTATGTAGAGGTCTGCTCCTCACCGCAGCGCCCGCGGGTTCGACTCCGACCTGCGGTTGTCATTCCCCCCCTCTCTCTTCCCCTTCGTGTCTTCAGCTGTCCTGTCTAAATAAAGGCCTAAAAATGCCCCAAAAATAATCTTAAACAATTCCAATAACCAAACGAGACTCCGGCGGGCTAGTCCCAGTCGATCGACATTTACAGACTTGTTCCAAAGACTTTAAACACCATTAGTAGCTCTGCTCCATTTGTAGTAATAATAATAATAATAATTTATAATAATAATTAAATAATAATAATAATTTATAATAATAATTAAATAATAATTTAAATAATAATAATTAAATAATAATTTAAATAATAATAATTTATAGTAATAATAATTAAATAACATAATAATAAAAAATAATAATATTATTAATATTAATAAGAATAATAAAGAATAAAGTTGGTTACCTTGACTCCGTCGGCCTTCTTGTTTCCACTCTTTCCTCCTGAACGAGGGATGAGAACAAAGAGAAAGAGAAGCAGCAGAGTGAGGAAGAAAGGAACAAAGGCAGAGAAGAGGAGAGGCAGCATCGTACCGACAACCCCTGGCTGCTGCTGCCTACGTGCCCCTCAGCAATCTCACAGGAAACACTTCAAAATAAAAGACTTATCCAGGAATTAAAAAGTTTTAAAGTCAAAAAAAAAAAAGAAAATCCTGAAAAAGAATCCTGAGCTGCCGGGAGTCGAGTTCTTCGTAACCCTCCGAAATCTGACAGGAAACACTTCAAAATAAAAGTCTAAAGGAGGAATAAAAACCACCAAATAGTGAAGGAATGCAGAGAGACAGCCGAGGCCACGTTTAGTTTCCACTTGAGATAGTTAGAGAGCAGACACACATTCCTGTCTATTGACCCTCAACAGGTTAATAATAATACTAATAATACTAATAAACTGATTAATTAATCTACATCTACGTGTTACAAGAGTTCAGCTCGTAAAGAAGGAGACATTTAATTATGTTGCTCTACTCTACTAATTCTCTCGCTCTCTGTCGGTGGTTTCCCTGCTGCTATCTATAGAGCTGACAGCTGCACACACACACACACACACACACACACACACACACACACACACACACAGACACACACACACACACACACACACACACAGACACACACACACACACACACACACACACAGACACACACACACACACACACACACACACACACACACACACACACACACACACACACACACACACACACACACACACACACACACACACACACACACACACACACACACACACACACACACACACACACACACACACACTCAGACACACACACACACACACACACACTCAGACACACACACAGACACACACACACACAGACACACACACACACACACACACACACACACACACACACACACACACACACACACACACACACTCAGACACACACAGACACAGACACACAGACACAGACACACACACACACACACACACACACACACACACACACACACACACACACACACACAGCTTCCCCCGTGCTAACCTGATAACAGTGTGTAAGCCAGCAGCTGATTGGCTGCTCACTAACGGCTTTAAAGATCTTACCGGAGAAATTCCTGGTGGCCAACATGGTGGTCAGGATGGCTCCCTGCAGGAAAGGAAAGGAGGAAGGAAGGAAAGGAGGAAGGAAGGAAAGAAGGAAGGAAGGAAACGAGAAGGAAGGAAAGGAGGAAGGAAGGAAACAAGAAGGAAGGAAAGGAGGAAGGAAGGAAAAAAGGAAGGAAGGAAACGAGAAGGAAGGAAAGGAGGAAGGAAGGAAACAAGAAGGAAGGAGAGGAGGAAGGAAGGAAAGAAGGAAGGAAGGAAACGATAAGCAAGGAAACAAGAAGGAAGGAAAGGAGGAAGGAAGGAAACAAGAAGGAAGGAAAGGAGGAAGGAAGGAAAGAGGAAGGAAGGAAACGAGAAGGAAGGAAAGGAGGAAGGAAGGAAAGGAGGAAGGAAGGAAACAAGAAGGAAGGAAAGGAGGAAGGAAGGAAAGAGGAAGGAAGGAAACGAGAAGGAAGGAAAGGAGGAAGGAAGGAAAGAAGGAAGGAAGGAAACGAGAAGCAAGGAAACAAGAAGGAAGGAAAGGAGGAAGGAAGGAAGGAAAGGAGGAAGGAAGGAAGGAAACAAGAAGGAAAGAGAGGAGGAAGGAAGGAGAGGAGGAAGGAAGGAAAGGAGGAAGGAGAGGAGATGTTAGAGCAGCAGAGTTACAGTTGAATAACTAAAGCTTGGAGAAGAGTCCGGTCCCATTTCTGAGATAATTTGCTGAAATTAAACATTATCAAATTTCATCATTATTAAAATGCTTCACCTGCACATAGGTGTAGATTTAGGGGGGAGTGGTCCCACTTCTTATCTGTAAATATCAGACCCCCCTATAGTGGACCGAACCATCTGGACCTCACAGAGCACATTCCTGTTGTTACAGGGGCCTTTAAAGGTGCAACATGTAAAACTAGTGGACCTTTAATTTGTGTCTGACCTATAACTACTGTCACCACCTTTCAGATATTAATGTTTCATTGACATCTTAATTAACATTCCTGTGGTTGCAGGGGCCTCTAAGCTCAGTCCCTCGATCTCTTGTCTTTCTCTCTTTCTCCGGGAAATTAAGCTGCCTTTAAAAGGTCCCATGGCATGAAAATGTCACATTATGAGGTTTTTTAACATTAATATGCGTTCCCCCAGCCTGCCTATGGTCCCCCAGTGAATAGAAATGGTGATAGGTGTAAACCGAGCCCTGGGTATCCTGCTCTGCCTTTGAGAAAATGAAAGCTCAGATGGACCAATCAGGAATCTTCTCCTTATGAGGTCATAAGGAGAGGATTCCAGATCAGTCTTGGTCTGGTCTTCCAGATAAGACCTGGGTCTGGGCCTCCAGGCCTACCAGCCTCCCTCCTAATCCCAACTAAGTGCCTCCAGGCCTGGGTCTGGCCCTCCATGCCTACCAGCCTCCCTCCTAATCCCAACTAAGTGCCTCCAGGCCTGGGTCTGGACCTCCATGTCTACCAGCCTCCCACCTAACCCCTACTAAGTGCCTCCAGGCCTGGGTCTGGACCTCCAGGCCTACCAGCCTCCCACCTAACCCCTACTAAGTGCCTCCAGGCCTGGGTCTGGACCTCCAGGCCTACCAGCCTCCCTCCTAACCCCTACTAAGTGCCTCCAGGCCTGGGTCTGGGCCTCCAGGCATACCAGCCTCCCTCCTAACCCCTACTAAGTGCCTCCAGGCCTGGGTCTGGGCCTCCAGGCATACCAGCCTCCCTCCTAACCCCTACTAAGTGCCTCCAGGCCTGGGTCTGGACCTCCAGGCCTACCAGCCTCCCACCTAACCCCTACTAAGTGCCTCCAGGCCTGGGTCTGGACCTCCATGCCTACCAGCCTCCCTCCTAACCCCTACTAAGTGCCTCCAGGCCTGGGTCTGGACCTCCATGCCTACCAGCCTCCCTCCTAATCCCAACTAAGTGCCTCCAGGCCTGGGTCTGGACCTCCATGCCTACCAGCCTCCCTCCTAATTCCAACTAAGTGCCTCCAGGCCTGGGTCTGGACCTCCATGCCTACCAGCCTCTCTCCTAACCCCTACTAAGTGCCTCCAGGCCTGGGTCTGGACCTCCATGCCTACCAGCCTCCCTCCTAACCCCAACTAAGTGCCTCCAGGCCTGGGTCTGGACCTCCATGCCTACCAGCCTCCCTCCTAACCCCTACTAAGTGCCTCCAGGCATGGGTCTGGACCTCCAGACCCATGCCTCCAGGCATGGGTCTGGACCTCCAGGCCTACCAGCCTCCCTCCTAACCCCTACTAAGTGCCTCCAGGCATGGGTCTGGACCTCCAGGCCTACCAGCCTCCCTCCTAACCCCTACTAAGTGCCTCCAGGCCTGGGTCTGCTCCTCCATGCCTACCAGCCTCCCTCCTAACCCCAACTAAGTGCCTCCAGGCCTACCAGCCTCCCTCCTAACCCCTACTAAGTGCCTCCAGGCCTGGGTCTGGACCTCCAGGCCTACCAGCCTCCCTCCTAACCCTAACTAAGGGCCTCCAGGCCTGGGTCTGGACCTCCAGGCCTACCAGCATCCCTCCTAACCCTAACTAAGGGCCTCCAGGGCTGGGTATTGACCTCCAGGTTAGCCGTCGTTTGTGACACTTTTGTCAAAGTTTTTGTGGTGTGGTTTGAGATAATCTTTGGTTGTACTTGGACAGTTTGATTGGACGTTGGGTCTGAGGTTAGGGTTAGGCATGACGGTTAGGCATGAGGGTTAGGGTTAGGCATAAGCGTACCTTGAGTTTCCTCCTGGCGTTGAACTTCTTCAGACACTCAACCGTCTCCTGTCTGTGCATACAGGACGCCACGGTGGAGCGATGCTGCGAGGAAGACCACACATCATCATCATCATCATCAGTTCCAAACAGTACCTATATTATATTATATTTATGAATATATTTAGGAGTAAAGAGTTGAGAGGCTCACAGAGATCCAGGGGTGTTTGAGAACTTCTGCTGCTGTGATCCTTTTAGAAGGATTGATGGTCAACATCTTGTTAATGAGATCTTTGGCTTCAGGGGTCACCGTGTCCCACTCTGGGGACGGGAACTACAGGTGGGGGGACAGAGGTAAGGAGGGGGGGAGTTTATGTCAGCAAAGTCCCACCTCCAACGCACTCACTGACCAATGACAGAGCTGTACCTACATCGTAAGCTCCAGCTTTAATCTGCTGGTAGAGACGATGCTGATCTTCATCCCAGAACGGAGGATAACCCACCAGCAGGATGTAGAGGATCACACCTGAGAGAGAGAAACACACGCACCTGAGAAACACACACACCTGAGAGAGAGAAACACACACACCTGAGAAACACACACACACCTGAGAGAGAGAAACACACACACCTGAGAAACACACACACCTGAGAGAGAGAAACACACACACACCTGAGAAACACACACACACCTGAGAGAGAGTAACACACACACCTGAGAGAGAGACACACACCTGAGAGAGAGAAACACACGCACTTGAGAGAGAGAAACACACACACACCTGAGAGAGAGAAACACACACACCTGAGAGAGAGAAACACACACACCTGAGAAACACACACACCTGAGAGAGAGAAACACACACACCTGAGAGAGAGAAACACACACACCTGAAAAACCCACACACCTGTGAGAGAGAGAAACACACACACCTGAGAGAGAGAAACACACACTCCTGAGAAACACACACACCTGAGAGAGAGAAACACACACACCTGAGAAACACACACACCTGTGAGAGAGAAACACACACACTGAAAACCCACACACCTGTGAAAAACACACACACCTGAGAGAGAGAAACACACACACCTGAGAAACACACACACCTGAGAGAGAGAAACACACACACCTGAGAAACACACACACCTGAGAGAGAGAAACACACACACCTGAGAAACACACACACACCTGAGAGAGAGAAACACACACACCTGAGAAACACACACACCTGAGAGAGAGAAACACACACACCTGAGAAAACACACACACCTGAGAGAGAGAAACACACACACCTGAGAAAACACACACACCTGAGAGAGAGAAACACACACACCTGAGAAACACACACACCTGAGAGAGAGAAACACACACACCTGAGAGAGAGACACACACCTGAGAGAGAGAAACACACACACTTGAGAGAGAGAAACACACACACACCTGAGAGAGAGAAACACACACACCTGAGAGAGAGAAACACACACACCTGAGAAACACACACACCTGAGAGAGAGAAACACACACACCTGAAAAACACACACACCTGAGAGAGAGAAACACACACACCTGAGAAACACACACACCTGAGAGAGAGAAACACACAGACCTGAGAGAGAGAAACACACACACCTGAGAGAGAGAGACACACAGACCTGAGAGAGAGAAACACACACATACACCTGAGAGAGAGACACACACACACCTGAGAGAGAGAGACACACACACACCTGAGAGAGAGAAACACACACACCTGAGAGAGAGAAACACACACTCCTGAGAAACACACACACCTGAGAGAGAGAAACACACACACCTGAGAAACACACACACCTGAGAGAGAGAAACACACACACCTGAAAAACCCACACACCTGTGAGAGAGAGAAACACACACACCTGAGAGAGAGAAACACACACTCCTGAGAAACACACACACCTGAGAGAGAGAAACACACACACCTGAGAAAAACACACACACCTGAGAGAGAGAAACACACACACCTGAGAAACACACACACCTGAGAGAGAGAAACACACAGACCTGAGAGAGAGAAACACACACACCTGAGAGAGAGAGACACACAGACCTGAGAGAGAGAAACACACACATACACCTGAGAGAGAGAGACACACACACACCTGAGAGAGAGAGACACACACACACCTGAGAGAGAGACACACACACACACCTGAGAGAGAGAAACACACACACACCTGAGAGATAAACACACACACCTGAGAGAGAGAGAAACACACACACACCTGAGAGAGAGAAACACACACACACACACACCTGAGAAACACACACACCTGGAGAGAGACACACACCTGAGAGAGAGAAACACACACACCTGAGAGAGAGAAACACACACACACACACCTGAGAGAGAGAGAAACACACACACACACCTGAGAGAGAGAAACACACACACCTGAAAGAGAGAAACACACACACACACACCTGAGAGAGAGACACACACCTGAGAGAGAAAAACACACACACCTCAGAGAGAGAAACACACACACACCTGAGAGAGAGACACACACACACACCTGAGAGAGAGAGACACACACACCTGAGAGAGAGAAACACACACACACCTGAGAGAGAGACACACACACAAACACACCTGAGAGAGAGAAACACACACACCTGAGAGAGAGAAACACACACCTGAGAGAGGGAAACACACACACACCTGAGAAACACACACACACGAGAGAGAGAAAGACACACATACACACCTGAGAGAGAGAAACACACACACACCTGAGAGAGAAAAACACACACCTGAGAAATACACACACCTGAGAGAGAGAAACACACACACCTGAGAGAGAGAAACACACACACCTGAGAGAGAGAAACACACACACACACCTGAATAACACACACACCTGAGAGAGAGAAACACACACACCTGAGAGAGAGAAACACATAAACACACACACCTGAGAGAGAGAAACATACACACCTGAGAAACACACACACCTGAGATAGAGAAACACATACACACCTGAGAGAAACATACACACCTGAGAGAGAGAAACACACACACCCGAGAGAGAGAAACACACACACCTGAGAGAGAGAAACACACACACGTGAGAGAGAGAAACACATAAACACACACACCTGAGAGAGAGAAACATACACACCTGAGAAACACACACACCTGAGATAGAGAAACACACACACCTGAGAGAGAGCACACACACCTGAGAGAGAGAAACATACACACCTGAGAAACACACACACCTGAGATAGAGAAACACATACACACCTGAGAGAAACACACACACCTGAGAGAGAGAAACATACACACCTGAGAAACACACACACCTGAGATAGAGAAACACATACACACCTGAGAGAAACATACACACCCGAGAGAGAAACACACACACCCGAGAGAGAGAAACACACACACCTGAGAGAGAGAAACACACACACGTGAGAGAGAAACACATAAACACACACACCCGAGAGAGAGAAACATACACACCTGAGAAACACACACACCTGAGATAGAGAAACACACACACCTGAGAGAGAGACACACACCCGAGAGAGAGAAACATACACACCTGAGAAACACACACACCTGAGATAGAGAAACACATACACACCTGAGAGAAACACACACACCTGAGAGAGAGAAACACACACACCTGAGAGAGAGAAACACATAAACACACACACCTGAGAGAGAGAAACATACACACCTGAGAAACACACACACCTGAGATAGAGAAACACATACACACCTGAGAGAAACATACACACCCGAGAGAGAGAAACACACACACACCTGAGAGAGAGAAACACACACACACCTGAGAGAGAGAAACACACACACCTGAGAGAGGGAAACACACACCTGAGAGAGAGACACACACCTGAGAAACACACACAACTGAGAGACACACACACCTGAGAGAGAGAAACACACACACACCTGAGGGAGGAGAGGAGACAAGGAAACAAGGAGACAACACACTCAAAAATGGAGGTACGAGACAAGAACATTCCTGACCTTACAGGTACACATATTAATACGTTCCCTCAAGAGTACAGAGAACTGGACCTTTGGACTATTAGGGAACAAAATGAAAGAGAAGGAGACACAATTGTCTCTCAAAAGGGAACCTCTCCTGTCTGCCCTTTAAGGAACACAGAACAACAGTACTTCTCATTTTAGGTGTGAAGGAGACAAGGAGACAAAGAGACAAGGAGACAAAGAGACAAGGAGACAAGGAGACAAAGAGACAAGGAGACAATGAGACAAGGAGACAAAGAGACAAGGAGACAAAGAGACAAAGAGACAAGGAGACAAAGAGACAAGGAGACAAAGAGACAAAGAGACAAGGAGACAAAAAGACAAAAAGACAAAAAGACAAAAAGACAAAGAGACAAAGAGACAAAGAGACAAGGAGACAAGGAGACAAAGAGACAAGCAGAAGAAGAAAGTAGAATCTGACCACAGGCCCAGAGGTCGACTGCTTTGCCGTACGGATCCTTCCTCAAAACCTCCGGAGAAAGATAACCAGGAGTCCCTGCGAAGCCTGCAGAAACACACACACACACACACACACACACACACACACACACACACACACACACACACACACACACACACACACACACACACACACACACACACACACACACACACACACACACACACACACACACACACACACACACACACACACACACACACACAGACACACACACACACACACACACACACACACACACACACACACACACACACACACACACACACACACACACACACACACACACACACACACACACACACACACACACACACACACACACACAGACACACACACACACACACACACACACACAGACACACACACACACACACACACACACACACACACACACACACACACACACAGACACACACACACACACACACACACACACACACACACACACACACACACACACACACACACACACACACACACACACACACACACACACACACACACACACACACACACACACACACACACACACACACACACACACACACACACACACACACACACACACACACACACAGACACACACACACACACACACACACACACACACACACACACACACACACACACACACACACACACACACACACACACACACACACACACACACACACACACACACACACACACACACACACACACACACACACACACACACACACACACACACACACACACACACACACACACACACACACACACACACACACACACACACACGACACACACACAGACACACACACACACACAGACATACAGACTCACACACACACACAAACACACACACACACACACACACACACACACACACACACACACAGACAT
>NC_041343.1:34755570-34775570 GCF_004354835.1 Perca flavescens | reverse complement strand
TACTTGTCCAAACTTGTGTGAGGGAGGGAAACACAACTGACTTCCTGTTTTAACATCTGCTGTTTCTGCTGTTTTCAGCTGCTCTCAGAGACAAAATGGCTTCCATGTCAGAGGAGGATTCTGCTGTTTGGTCTGTAATGAAGTCTTTAGAGATCCTGTTGTTCGGTCATGTAGCCACAGCTTCTGTAGAGAAGATTAAAAAGACCAGAACCACCTCGTAACCTGGAGTTAAAGAAACTGCGTGAGAGTTTCTTACAGCAGAGAGATCGGAGAATTTCAGAGGCTCTCTGCAGTCTGCACTCTGAGAAACTCAAACTCTTCTGTCTGGACCATCAGCAGCCAGTGTGTCTCGTCTATAGAGATTCAGAAACACACTCCAACCACAGATTCAGACCCATCGATGAAGCTGCATAACAATGCAAGAAGAAACTTCAGGAAACTCTGGAGCCCTTAAAGGAGAAGTTACAGTGAAGTGTGATCAAACAGCAGAACACCTGAAGGTCCAGGCCCGACGCACAGAGACCCAGATTAAGGATCAGTTTAAGAAGCTTCACCAGTTTCAAGAAGAGGAAGAGGAGGCCAGGATGGCTGCACTGAGGGAGGAAGAGGAGCAGAAGAGTCAGAGGATGAAGGAGAAGATGGAGGCTCTGAGCAGAGAGATAGCAGCTCTTTCAGACACAGTCAGAGCCACAGAGGAGCAGCTGAGAGCTGAAGACGTCTCATTCCTGATCAACTACAAGGCTGCAGTGGGAAGAGTCCAGCAGAGCCCCCTGCTGGAGGATCCACAGCTGCTCTCAGGAGCTCTGATAGACGAGGCCAAACACCTGGGCAACCTGAGCTTCAACATCTGGAACAAGATGAAGGAGATGGTCTCCTACACTCGTGTAATTCTGGACCCAAACACTGCTGGTTCAAGACTCATCCTATCTGAAGATCTGACCAGTGTGAGACGAGGAGAGGAACAGCAGCTTCCTGATAATCCAGAGAGGATTGATATTTACTTCTCTGTCCTGGGCTCTGACGGCTTTAAAAGGATCACACTGTAGGATTCTCGTAGGGTACAGATTTGATCATTGGCAAATTATCAAAGAGGTTTTATCAATATTAATAAAGTTATGAATATGGTTATTAATAACTTTATCAAATCGACAAACAATCAAAAACGGGGCACCACCCTGCAAGTCAGGGACCAATAATCAAACTGTGGAACAGTCTCATTCTGTGGTAATCCTTTAAAAAGGAATTAAAGGAAGGGGTGAATCCAAGCACGGACCTGATTGACCAGCAATTATTACAACAAGTACACAAATAATCACAAGCAACTGCTAATTAAGCATAATAAGATTTATTAGCGTCACAATTATCGGTGGCTAATCAATAATCCTTCACTAATAAACTCATATACCTTTTTACAATATCACAACCAAAACAAAGCAAAACAAGCAGCATGTGTCATGGACACGTCTGTGGGTGTGGGTGTGTGTGTGTGTGAGAGAGGAGGGGCATGTCGACCTGTATTTCTAACACAAAACAACTCCAAAAATGGTTACTCCTGTGAGCTGCACAAAACTATTTGGCCTCAAGAGGGCGGTAGTGGTGCTGCGTGCACGAGGAGGGGCTGAAGAAGCCGGGGGTTGCTAGGCAACGCGCACGCTTAGTCGGTATTGTAGCTAGTTCCTGTGTTAGCTCTGTCCGAACGTAAGCAGACTCCACGTGTGAAGCTAGCCTGCAGCGTTAGCTCGGGAGCTACGCGGCTAGCCTGTGGGTGTGTGTTAGAGAGAGAAGAAAGAGAAGAAGAATAAAGAAAAAAGGCACTCTGATCTGTAGTTATCGATAATGACCCAGTTCCCCTCAGCCACTCAGGTCTGGGCTAACGTGTGGTTTAGGACAGACTGAGACTTTGTTTTGCTGAGGAGAACGTCACTATAACTAATTCAGTGACTAACAGCTGATTTTCGCGATTCTATCGCAGACAGTAACTAAACTCCTGAAAGGAGTGGTTTAAGCAGGTAGCGATTACAGTTATACCCAGCTACTTAACACAACATAAATCAACGAGTATAGTGATCAATTTATACATTCACAGCACAGATTAATAATCACATATGGACCAGTACATGATTAAATCAGATCACATTAATGGCAACAATGGTAGCTAACCCCTTTTGCTCATTAATAAACACACTACTTATCTCTGCCCAGACGTAAGCCTTCTTACGGTGTGTTCAGTCCGTTTGTTTCTGTCCAGAAATGAAACAGAACGGGTCCCCTGGCTCGTCAGCAGCCACGGAGAAACTTCCTCAAAAAAAAGCAGCAAGGGGCAAGTTAGTCGACTTTGAGAAGAAAACGTTGTTTGTCCTTCTCACTGCAGATATGAAAACACTGGTGTGTTTTCAAGGATCCACCGAAATAAAATCCACATTCTCCAGAAAATGGAAGTTTAGCACAAGCGCTTGCGCGCCTCCTTTCAGCAACCGAGTTGCAACGGAAGACGGGGGAGTTTCCTAGGGTCAGGTTATTTATAGGTCAAAACCCACCTGCTGTGTTTATGGTCCCGCTGAACCAATAGGAAGACTCAAAACTCTTGAAAGGGTGAAAACTACACTTTTGTAGTCATTTGACTTCCTGCCAGTTGTGAGGAGTTTCCCTTCTGGCTGGCATTTCGCATAGAGGTGTGAATTATCCCGGCTTTGGGGTTTACATGGAGGCCAAGATTCCTTTGTCTTGGTCACATGTTCCTTTGTCTCTGAGCACATGTGTGTCCTGTATCCAGAGGTCAGTTTAATCTGAGGCCTTTTGGTTAAAATCAGATTTAACCAGACTCTTGGTACCCAACAACACCAACTTATTGGGACTTTGTCTTATTCCCCGTATCCCCCAGAGTTAGATGAGTCCATACATACCCTTCTCATCTCATCTCAATGTAGCCTAGCTTAGCACAGATCCTGGAGGTAACCGGCTCCATCTAGCCTACTGCTCCCAATAAGTGACAAAATAACCCCAACATTTTCCTATTTCCATTTTGTGATTTTTATAGTCACAGCGTGTACGAATAACAAGGTCACATGACACACAGCCATTTTCTAACCGTATACATACTGGGAACTATATTCTCAGAAAGGCGAAGCACTGCTACTCTCTGCTACTTGGGCGGAGTGATATGCTTGCAGCACCTGAGGAGCCCCGAGCAGAGAGTAGCAGTGCAGGGACTCACAGCTGGGATGTCGAAGTTGGAGACAGTGAAGTCTGGTCACTGGGTGTGTTAGCAGAGTCTGTGGAGTAGAGGATGGATACCCGAACCGAGCCCGACGGTACCCGACAAGACCTGACGGGCTGGGCCGGATTTGGACATATATTTAGAAATTATGTTCGGGTGCGGGTCGGGCTCAGTCACATCAGCGCGATAAGGCATTGAACATTTTATATTTAAAACAGCTTATTATGTAGGTGTGCGCCTGTGTTAACGTGTGCTTGTTGCCCCGTGTGCGCTGATGACCTCATCTGTTGACATCTCTGAATGCCTTCCTCCAGCTGCTTAATAAAAGCTCTCACACAAACACACGGACATGAGTCATTAGTATGAGAAAAAAAATTAGATTTTAACTGGGTCAGGCTCAGACAAATATCTTAATGCCTGTCTGACACGGGCCGGGCTAGGTTACTGCTCTGTCGGATGCGGGCCGGGCTCGGACAGAAAAATGCGGCCCAATCCGCACTCTAGTCCAGAGGAAGAGAGACATACGGTCTGGATTTTGGACATTGCGGTTCTTCTCTGGAGGTAAATACTCAGCAGCTCCAGACACTGTTCTCAGAGTAAAGAAGCAGCTCCGGAGGATCAGAGTGACTCTGGACTGGAACAGAGGAAATCTGTGGTTCTCTGATCCTGATACTAAAGGCAGCTACACACCGAGCCGATAATTGGCCGTTGGACAGTCTGGCGAAGTTGGTGACTCGAGTCTGTGCGGTGTGTTCCGTGCCGTCATCCATCCGAGGGGCTGTCGGCCTTCATTGTGGCCGACCTGACATGTTCAGTCGGCGGCAGGGCAATCGGGACTCACCTAGAAATGGCGAGCAGGATGAGGTGACTAGAGTCTCTCAAAATCTGAGTAAAATCTTTTGAACTGACCTTTGTTGATCCGAAATGAATACAGATTCAGCAACTGCATCACAGCCTTTTTCTCTCATAAAATGTTTTCAGAAACATGTTTCAGTGAACTATTTTAGTACAATATGAGATTGGATTCTGAACAAGACGCCATGACAGTCTGGCTTTGAATTTCTGGAGAAAAACTGCCGGTTTTCATTTTTGGGCAACAATCCAGAGTAGCGCCGCCTGCTGTTATGGAGATGTATTGCGTTGTCTCTTCGGTGTGTTCTGAGGAACTTTTTGGACCAACTCGGGGAGACTGATCAGTCACACTGGCTTTACTGCCGACTGGTTGGTGTGTAACTGTGTTAAAGGTCGTGACACACCAAACAGATGGCAGAAAAGGCAGTTGGACTGATCAGTCTCCCCCACACCTGCCAACACTCCCGGGTTTCTCACGTTTTTTAGCCCTGTCTCTCTCTATGTCCCGGACCCGTCCCGGTTTGTTATTTCTACCGGAAAACTCCTTTATAAATAATCAGACAAATATGTTTGTCTAATGTTAACCAGTTGCCAGATCTTGTAGGAAACACATCCTATTCACACAATCCACCATATACGATGTTCAACCCATTTGTTACCTCAACCTGGCAACCTCTAACCCTCAACCTGCTACGTCCAGCTATGCCCTGCTACACCCTGCTACACCCTGCTACGTCCTGCAGTGCCCTGCTATGCCATGAACTACTACAACTACTATTTCTAGTTACTGATCCATTATCTTTATTGTGAGTATTATTGCCACTGTTCATCACACCCCCAACCGGCACCATCAGACACCTCCTACCAAGAGCCTGGGTCTGTCCCGTCAGACACCTCCTACCAAGAGCCTGGGTCTGTCCCGTCAGACACCTCCTACCAAGAGCCTGGGTCTGTCCCGTCAGACACCTCCTACCAAGAGCCTGGGTCTGTCCCGTCAGACACCTCCTACCAAGAGCCTGGGTCTGTCCCGTCAGACACCTCCTACCAAGAGCCTGGGTCTGTCCCGTCAGACACCTCCTACCAAGAGCCTGGGTCTGTCCCATCAGACACCTCCTACCAAGAGCCTGGGTCTGTCCCGTCAGACACTCCCTACCAAGAGTCTGTTCCATCAGACACCTCCTACCAAGAGCCTGGGTCTGTCCCACCTCCTACCAAGAGCCTGGGTCTGTCCCACCTCCTACCAAGAGCCTGGGTCTGTCCCATCAGACACCTCCTACCAAGAGCCTGGGTCTGTCCCACCTCCTACCAAGAGCCTGGGTCTGTCCCGTCAGACACCTCCTACCAAGAGCCTGGGTCTGTCCCATCAGACACCTCCTACAAAGAGCCTGGGTCTGTCCCATCAGACACCTCCTACCAAGAGCCTGGGTCTGTCCCACCTCCTACCAAGAGCCTGGGTCTGTCCCGTCAGACACCTCCTACCAAGAGCCTGGGTCTGTCCCGTCAGACACCCCCTACCAAGAGCCTGGGTCTGTCCCATCAGACACCTCCTACCAAGACACCTCCTACCAAGAGCCTGGGTCTGTCCCAGACAACTCCTACCAAGAGCCTGGGTCTGTCCCATCAGACACCTCCTACAAAGAGCCTGGGTCTGTCCCAGGTTTCTTCTTAAACAGGAGTTTTTCCTCGCCATTGTCGCACTGAATGCTTGCTCTCAAGGGAATTACTGGAATTGTTGGGTCTTTGTAAATCATAGAGTGTGGTCTAGACCTACTCTATCTGTAAAGTGTCCTAAGATAACTCTTGTTATGAATTTATACTATAAATAAAACGTAATTGAATATGCATGTTAATTATGTAAATATGGATATTTGGTTGAAACATTTCTATTGATGTTCTATCTGTCAAAGACAGACAGGTACCTTCAGACAGACAGACAGACAGGGATCTCCAGACAGACAGACAGACAGACAGACAGACAGGTACCTTCAGGTCTCGATGGACAACACCCATCTGGTGACAATGCAGCACCGCCTCCAAAATCTGCTGGATACAGTGACTGTGAACAGAAGTCAGAGGTCATGTTTACACCTCCTCTCAGTCTGTAGCAACACAACTGGGGTCAAAGGTTGATGTGTTTCCTACCTGGCGTCAGCTTCACTGTAATATTCTCTGGCTACAATATCTTCAAATAACTCTCCTCCTGTTACCCTGAGAGAGAGACACACATGTTATAGTAGTTAGTGACATACATCATACTAGTTAGTGACACATGTTATACTAGTTAGTGACATACATCATACTAGTTAGTGACACATGTTATACTAGTTAGTGACACATGTTATACTAGATAGTGACATACATCATACTAGTTAGTGACACAAGTTATACTAGTTAGTGACATACATCATACTAGTTAGTGACACATGTTATACTAGTTAGTGACATACATCATACTAGTTAGTGACACATGTTATACTAGTTAGTGACATACATCATACTAGTTAGTGACACATGTTATACTAGTTAGTGACATACATCATACTAGTTAGTGACACATGTTATACTAGTTAGTGACATACATCATACTAGTTAGTGACACATGTTATACTACTTAGTGACACATGTTATACTAGTTAGTGACATACATCATACTAGTTAGTGACACATGTTATACTAGTTAGTGACACATGTTATACTAGTTAGTGACATACATCATACTAGTTAGTGACATGTTATACTAGTTAGTGACATATATCCTACTAGTTAGTGACACATGTTATACTAGTTAGTGACATACATCATACTAGTTAGTTACATACATAATACTAGTTACTAGTTAGGCACCTTTAATATTAGTGAAACCATGCAGGAACTCATAGTGCACCTTTAATATTAGTGAAACCATGCAGGAACTCATAGTGCACCTTTAATATTAGTAAAACCATGCAGGAACTCATAGCGCACCTTTAATATTAGTGAAACCATGCAGGAACTCATAGTGCACCTTTAATATTAGTGAAACCATGCAGGAACTCATAGTGCACCTTTAATATTAGTGAAACCATGCAGGAACTCATAGCGCACCTTTAATATTAGTGAAACCATGCAGGAAGTCATAGTGCACCTTTAATATTAGTGAAACCACGCAGGAACTCATAGTGCACCTTTAATATTAGTGAAACCATGCAGGAACTCATAGGGCACCTTTAATATTAGTGAAACCATGCAGGAACTCATAGGGCACCTTTAATATTAGTGAAACCATGCAGGAACTCATAGTGCACCTTTAATCAACATATTTGTGTAATAAAACCAAGACTTTTAACTTAATACCGAGTCACAAAATAGTGAGCTAATAGAGCCGCAGCAGAGACAAAGTAGCACTGTTTTTAATACATAAACTTCATTGGTTGTCGGTAAAATAAAACACAAATACAGATAATCTATCACACACAGACACACACACAGGTACGCACACGCACACGCACTCACACTCACACACACATACACATACACACACACACAGACACACACACACAGGTACGCACACGCACACACACACGCACTCACACTCACACACACATACACATACACACACACACAGACACACACACACACAGGTACGCACACGCACACACACACACACACGTCACGCACACACACACACACACACACACACACACACGGTACACACACACGCATGCATGCACACACACACACACACACACACACACACACACACACACACACACACACACACACACACACACACACACACACACACACACATACACGGGTATATAAGCCCGAAAAAGCTACCTCTCCTTATGACCTGTCTCTCTTAGTTACGCTGTTATAGTTACGCTGTTATAGTTCTAGACTGCCGGGGACTTCCTTCCTTCCTTTGACACACTGAGCTGCTCTCTCCTCTCCCTTTCTATTACTTTTACTATCACTATTTGTGTGTATCCCGTCCCAGAAATGCTTGTTACTAATCCTAGCTTCTGGGGAGTTTACTCCCCGGAGTCCTTATGTTTTTCCCCAGCGTATTTCCTTGGAGAACGTTGGCACCAAGATCCTGGTTCCAGCTGTCGCCGTGGTCCTGCTGCACTCCCTGCCGAGCTCAGCGGTGCCCTGCAATGTCATGCTGCTTCCTGCTGAACCCTGCAGCTTCCTGCTGAACCCTGCTGCTTCCTGCTGAACCCTGCTGCTTCCTGCTGAACCCTGCAGCTTCCGGCTGAACCCTGCTGCTTCCTGCTGAACCCTGCAGCTTCCTGCTGAACCCTGCTGCTTCCTGCTGAACCCTGCTGCTTCCTGCAGCTTCCTGCTGAACCCTGCAGCTTCCTGCTGAACCCTGCAGCTTCCTGCTGAACCCTGCAGCTTCCTGATGAACCCTGCTGCTTCCTTCTGAACCCTGCAGCTTCCTGCTGAACCCTGCAGCTTCCTGCTGAACCCTGCTGCTTCCTGCTGAACCCTGCAGCTTCCGGCTGAACCCTGCTGCTTCCTGCTGAACCCTGCTGCTTCCTGCAGCTTCCTGCTGAACCCTGCAGCTTCCTGCTGAACCCTGCAGCTTCCTGATGAACCCTGCTGCTTCCTTCTGAACCCTGCTGCTTCCTTCTGAACCCTGCTGCTTCCTGCTGAACCCTGCAGCTTCCTGATGAACCCTGCTGCTTCCTGATGAACCCTGCTGCTTCCTTCTGAACCCTGCTGCTTCCTTCTGAACCCTGCTGCTTCCTGCTGAACCCTGCAGCTTCCTGCTGAACCCTGCAGCTTCCTGATGAACCCTGCTGCTTCCTGCTGAACCCTGCTGCTTCCTGCTGAACCCTGCTGCTTCCTGCTGAACCCTGCTGCTTCCTGCTGAACCCTGCAGCTTCCTGCTGAACCCTGCAGCTTCCTGCTGAACCCTGCTGCTTCTTGCTGAACCCTGCTGCTTCCTGCTGAAGCCTGCTGCTTCCTGCTGAACCCTGCTGCTTCCTGCTGAACCCTGCTGCTTCCTGCTGAACCCTGCTGCTTCCTGCTGAACCCTGCTGCTTCCTGCTGAACCCTGCTACTTCCTGCTGAACCCTGCTGCTTCCTGCTGAACCCTGCTGCTTCCTGCTGAACCCTGCAGCTTCCTGCTGAACCCTGCTGCTTCCTGCTGAACCCTGCTGCTTCCTGCTGAACCCTGCTGCTTCCTGCTGCTTCTTGCTGAACCCTGCTGCTTCGTGCTGAACCCTGCTGCTTCCTGCTGCTTCTTGCTGAACCCTGCAGCTTCCTGCTGAACCCTGCTGCTTCCTGCTGAACCCTGCTGCTTCCTGCTGAACCCTGCTGCTTCCTGCTGCTTCTTGCTGAACCCTGCTACTTCCTGCTGAACCCTGCTGCTTCCTGCTGAACCCTGCTGCTTCCTGCTGAACCCTGATACTTCCTGCTGAACCCTGCAGCTTCCTGCTGAACCCTGCTGCTTCCTGCTGAACCCTGCTGCTTCCTGCTGAACCCTGCTGCTTCCTGCTGAACCCTGCTGCTTCCTGCTGAACCCTGCTGCTTCCTGCTGAACCCTGCAGCTTCCCGCTACATCCAGTCACTGTTCCATTATTAATGTGACTATTATCGCCACTGTTCATCATATCCCCAACCGGCCCGTCAGACACCTCCTACCAAGAGCCTGGGTCTGTCCGAGGTTTCTTCCCAAGAGGGAGTTTTTCCTCGCCACTGTCGCACTGCTTGATCTTGAGGGAATTACTGTAATTGTTGGAATTGTTGGGGCTTTGTAAATTATAGAGTGTGGTCTAGACCTACTCTATCTGTAAAGTGTCTCGAGATAACTCTTGTTATGATTTGATACTATAAATAAAATTGAATTGAATACACAAACACACACACACAAAAACACATGCACACAGACACATACACGCACACAAACAAAGGGGTACACACGTACACATGCACACACACACACACACATACACACACATACATACACACACAAAAACACATGCACACAGACGCACAAACACACACAGATGCACACATAACATAAAGAACAGAGCGTCACTCACAGGTCGAAGATGAGGTAATGATGCAACTCCTCCGAAATGCTGTCATGTAGCCGGACTGAAAGAAAGAAAGAAAGAAAGAAAGAAAGAAAGAAAGAAAGAAAGAAAGAAAGAAAGAAAGAAAGAAAGCAAGCATCATTAAAAATCCCCCGAAAAAACTTAAAAAGACAAGAAAACAGGGGTTGTAGCCCCCCATCCCCGGTCTAGCTAGATCCGGTGTGGTGTTGTAGTTTTTCTAACGTTACTAGTTGTTGCAACAGCATGTGAAAAAACTACAGAGTTTGCTCGGCCAAAAAGAACGTTAATCTCACGATAAAAAACACTGATGCCGTTAACAACGCGTTTAACTGACAGCACTATATTATATTATATATTATATACCACTTAAAAATACCCAATGACACACAACAACATCGTTTCTATCAGTTGTAGTCAAGACCACCTTTGTCAAGTCCAAGACCAGGACTAGTCGAGACCAAGACAAGACCGAGAACAAGAACAGGACTAGTCGAGACCAAGACAAGACCGAGTCCAAGACCAGGACTAGTCGAGACCAAGAACAAGACCAGGACTAGTCGAGACCAAGACAAGACCGAGAACAAGACCAGGACTAGTCGAGAACAAGACCAGGACTAGTCGAGACCAAGACAAGACCGAGAACAAGACCAGGACTAGTCGAGACCGGGAACAAGACCAGGACTAGTCGAGAACAAGACCAGGACTAGTCGAGACCAAGACAAGACCGAGAACAAGACCAGGACTAGTCGAGAACAAGACCAGGACTAGTCGAGACCAAGACAAGACCGAGAACAAGACCAGGACTAGTCGAGACCGAGAACAAGACCAGGACTAGTCGAGACCAAGACAAGACCGAGAACAAGACCAGGACTAGTCGAGACCAAGACAAGACCGAGTCCAAGACCAGGACTAGTCGAGACCAAGAAAAGACTGAGTCCAGGACAGTATCAAGACAATCATTTCCCCCCCAAGGCACGCAGATACTGGGTGTGCCATGAGAAGATAATCTGGCGTGTGATTGGTTATCAGTGCGTGTCATGAGGAGATAATCTGGCGTGTGATTGGTTATCAGGGCGTGTCATGAGAAGATAATCTGGCGTGTGATTGGTTATCAGGGCGTGTCATGAGAAGATAATCTGGCATGTGATTGGTTATCAGGGCGTGCCATGAGAAGATAATCTGGCATGTGATTGGTTATCAGGGCGTGTCATGAGAAGATAATCTGGCGTGTGATTGGTTATCAGGGCGTGTCATGAGAAGATAATCTGGCGTGTGATTGGTTATCAGGGCGTGCCATGAGAAGATAATCTGGCGTGTGATTGGTTATCAGGGCGTGCCATGAGAAGATAATCTGGCGTGTGATTGGTTATCAGGGCGTGCCATGAGAAGATAATCTGGCATGTGATTGGTTATCATGTGGCCAGTGTTTCACTTTCCCTCCAATATTACTATAAACATAATAAAGACACCTGGACTCGCTCGATGCCAAAAGCCATATTTTGGCAAGACCAGTGGCAGAGGCCGAGACAAGTCCAAGTCCAAATACCAGAAACACTACTACAGTACTACAGTACTACAGTACTACAGTACTACAGTCCTGCTTTCTATTATATATTTGATCTATTTTGAATTGTCATCTGGCTGTCATCTAGCTGATTGGCTGCAAACAGGAGACATTTGAAGCTGTGGTGGAGAAGAGGTCACTGAACAAACTGTTACCTATCCTGGATAACCCCGACCACCCTCTCGACCCTCCTCCCCCCCACTGGTCCAACAGAGGAGAACCTTCTCTAAGAGGCTCCGACAGCTTCGATGTCCCATGGACCACTACAGGAAATCATTCCTACACCGGCCATCAAAGTTTTTAACACTTCATCACTGAGTGGGAGATAAGACTCATATACATCACAACTGCACTGAATGCACCTCGCACAACCTTGCACAATAGGTTTATCTACATCCTATCATTACTGGGGAAACAGTTGTACATTTTATTTACAAATTGTATATATTTTAAATATTGCTTGTGTAGTATTCAATTATTTAATGTATATTGTTTCCTATTATTTAATGTATACTCTGTATGTGAGCTGTGTGTCTGATATTTTGCTGCTGCAACACAGTTCTATCTATCTATATATCTATCTATCTATCTATCTATCGGTTTTTCGTCTTCACATAGGATACATAAAAGGAATTCTACCGTAAATTGGTGCATAAAAGTGTATCAGAATACAGGAAATGTCTTGGACGCTCAAAATAACCCTGGGGGAGGACACCCAGACCCCCCACTATGATATGCACCCTCCCACCCAAAGGCAGATTCTGGCCCATATATATATAGGCCAATATATTCATTTACAGTACAGTATACCCACTACAATACATTAGACTACACCACTAGAAACGTGAATATAGGTCATAATTAATGCTAGTCTCGACCAATAACAGGGCTTTACTTTTTGTAATTTTATGGACAAATTCCTGAAAACAGCCGTGTTTAAAGAGGCAGTTCGGTTGGTGAAGTGGTGACATATTTCATGCATTCATGCATCAGCCGTGGTTTCACTTTCCTGAGATGTAAAATGAAGACTGAACATAGAGAGGAAGAGGAGCAGTTTCACTGCAGCAGAAAAGTCTCCAAACTGATCAGTACAGAAGTCTAACAGGCTGTGGAAACGCTGGATTTATTGTATAATAGGAAGCTGCACACACACACACACACACACACACACACACACACACACACACACACAAACACAAATCCCATTGCTGTACTGTGTAGGAGTTTTTCGAGAGAAAAACCTGATTATTTCTTTCTGAGTGCTTTCACACAGGTGTGTGTGTGTGTGTGTGTGTGTGTGTGGGAGGAGAGAGGGTTTTGATGCCTTCACCTAAGGACACTGTTGCCTAGCAACACACACACACTGAATTGCATAACACTCCTCGGTATCTGTGGAGCATCGGCTGCCCACACAGAGCTCTGATTGGACGCTTGGCTCAGCTGCAGCCTCCTGATTGGCTGCTTGGGTCCACGTGAGGTCACATTTGAACATCTGACTGATCCTGGTTCAGTTTGTTTCACTGTAATGAAAAACTGTTTGTTTTGTTTTCTGTCTGAAGGGTGTTAAAGATGAAGAGCAGAAATAGAACGCTATCGAGCTTTTATTGTGAAATAAACAGAACGCTGTCAGGCTTTTATTGTGAAATAAACAGAACGCTGTCAGGCTTTTATTGTGAAATAAACCGAATGCTATCGAGCTTTTATTGTTAAATAAACAGAATGCTGTCGGGCTTTTATTGTGAAATAAACCGAATGCTATCGAGCTTTTATTGTGAAATATACAGAACGCTATCGAGCTTTTATTGTGAAATAAACAGAACGCTGTCAGGCTTTTATTGTGAAATAAACCGAATGCTATCGAGCTTTTATTGTTAAATAAACAGAATGCTGTCGGGCTTTTATTGTGAAATAAACCGAATGCTATCGAGCTTTTATTGTGAAATATACAGAACGCTATCGAGCTTTTATTGTGAAATCAACAGAACGCTGTCGGGCTTTTATTGTGGAAATAATAACAGGAAGTTGCAGAAGACAAAATGGCAAGAATGTAGAATCAGCGGTTAGGTGAGTCTCTTTTACCGCATTTTTGTCACTTTTTTAAACAGACGGTCATTTTGTTGACGTTTTTCTACACTTTCCTCGGCTCCTCGCCGTTTTTTGTCCTCGGGGTCAAAATGTGACCCATTTCCAAACAGTTTCTATATCGGAAATTTGGGTTTTCTTTCAAACAAATTGTCCAAAAAAATATAACGAGGATGGTTCCCTACAACACTCAACACAGTTGAGGAGGGCTCTACACCAATCACAACCGTTGAGGAGGGCTCTACACCAATCACAACCGTTGAGGAGGGCTCTACACCAATCACAACCGTTGAGGAGGGCTCTACACCAATCACAACCGTTGAGGAGGGACACCAATCACAACCGTTGAGGAGGAACACCAATCACAACCGTTGAGGAGGGCTCTACACCAATCACAACCGTTGAGGAGGACTCTACACCAATCACCAATCTCACACCAATCACAACGTTGAGGAGGGCTCTACACCAATCACAACCGTTGAGGAGGGCTCTACACCAATCACAACCGTTGAGGAGGGCTCTACACCAATCACAACCATTGAGGAGGGCTCTACACCAATCACAACCATCGAGGAGGGCTCTACACCAATCACAACCATTGAGGCGGGCTTTACACCAATCACTAATCAAGATATCTGCCTAATATCTGCCTAACTTGCCCAATATCTGCCTAATATTTCCCTAATATTTATCTAATATTTGCCTAACATCTGCCTAATATCTGCTTAACTTGCCTAATATCTTCCTAGTTTCTGCCTAATATCTGCCTAGTATTTGCCTAATATCTGCCTAATATTTGCCTAATATCTGCCTAATATCTGCAGAACTTGCCTAATATCTGCCTAATAACTACCTAGTATTTGCCTAATATCTATCTAATATCTGCCTAAGATCTGCCTAATATCTGCCTAATATTTGCCTAACTTGCCCAATAGCTGCCTAATATCTGCAGAAATTGCCTAATATCTGCCTAATAACTACCTAGTATTTGCCTAATATCTATCTAATATCTGCCTAACATCTTCCTAACATCTGCCTAATATTTGCCTAATATCTGCCTAATATTTGCCTAATATCTGCCTGTACTGCCTAAAGCACCGTGAGCTAGTACTCAGAATACTGGTATTAAGTCCAGTGTTGAGGTACTGTCTCTGTTTGTGTGTGTGTCTGTGTGTGTGTTTGTGTGTGTGTGTGTGTGTGTGTGTGTGTGTGTGTGTGTGTGTGTGTGTGTGTGTGTGTGTGTGTGTGTGTGTGTGTGTGTGTGTCTCTGTGTGTGTGCTAACCTTTGACCCCTGTATGTGTATTACTGAGCTCAGATCTGAGGGAGGATGAGAGAGCTCGTCTCCATGGTGATAACAGCTCCTCATCAATTAGTAACCACGCTCCGGCTGCCGTTGGCAACGCCGACACACACGCAACTCATCTTCATCATCTTCATCATCATCATCAGCAGCCAAACACAAGATACTGTACACACATGTAGTATATGTACACACATGCAGTATATGTACACACATGTAGTATATATACAAACATGCAGTATATGTACACACATGCAGTATATGTACACACATAGTATATGTACACACATGCAGTATATATACACACATGTAGTATATGTACACAGTGTATAGTTACTAGTTACTCCGCTATGTGTGTGTGTGTGTGTGTGTGTGTGTGTGTGTGTGTGTGTGTGTGTGTGTGTGTGTGTGTGTGTGCATGTCTGTGTGTGTGTGTGTGTGTGTGTGTGTGTGTGTGTGTGTGTGTGTGTGTGTGTGTGTGTGTGTGTGTGTGTGTGTGTGTGTGTGTGTATCTGTGTCTGTTTGTGTGTGTGTATCGGGTGTGTGTGTGTGTGTGTGTGTGTGTGTGTGTGTGTGTGTGTGTGTGTGTGTGTTTGCTGTATGTGACAAAAACCTCTCTTCGAGCACCTTTAAGATTTCTGCACACAACACACACGTCTTCACGGCTGATCATTACCACTAAGTACATGTAGTAGTAGTAGTAGTAGTATGTATGTATGTATGTAGTAGTACTAGTAGTATGCTTGTAAGTATGTAGTAGTACTAGTAGTATGTCTGTATGTATGTATGTATGTATGTATGTAGTAGTACTAGTAGTATGCTTGTAAGTATATAGTAGTACTGTATGTGTGTAATGTATGTAGTAGTACTCACCGATGTTGGAGTGCTTCAGCAAACGGCAGATTCTAGCTTCACGGTCCAACTTCTGATGATCTGAAAATACACACACACACAGAGCTCAGAATAACACACACACACACACACACACACACACACACACACACACAGAGCTCAGAATACACACACACACACACACACACAGCTCAGACACACACACACACACACACACACACACACACACACACACACACACAGCTCAGAATAACACACACACACACACAGCTCAGAATAACACACACACACACACACACACACACACACACACACACACACACAGCTCAGAATAACACACACACACACACACACACACACACACACACACACACACACACACACAGCTCAGAATACACACACACACACACACACACACACACACACACACACACACACACAGCTCAGAATAACACACACACACACACACACACACACACACACACACAGAGCTCAGAATAACACACACACACACACAGAGCTCAGAATAACACACACACACACACACACAGCTCAGAATAACACACACACACACACACACACACGGAGCTCAGAATAACACACACACACACACACACACACAGCTCAGAATAACACACACACACACACACACAGAGCTCAGAATAACACACACACACACACACACACACAGAGCTCAGAATAACACACACACACACACACAGAGAGCTCAGAATACACACACACACACACACACACACACACACACACACACACAGCTCAGAATACACACACACACACACAAACACACACACACACACACACAGAGAGCTCAGAATAACACACACACACACACACACACACAGAGCTCAGAATAACACACACACACACACACACACACACACAGAGCTCAGAATAACACACACACACACACACACAGAGCTCAGAATAACACACACACACACACACACACACACACACACAGTGCTCAGAATAACACACACACACACACACACACACAGAGCTCAAAATAACACACACACACACACACACACACACACACACACAGCTCAGAATAACACACACACACACACACACACACACACACACACACACACACAGAGAGCTCAGAATAACACACACACACACACACACACACAGAGCTCAGAATAACACACACACACACACACACACACAGAGCTCAGAATAACACACACACACACACACACACAGAGCTCAGAACACACACACACACACACACACACACACACAGTGCTCAGAATAACACACACACACACACACACACACACAGCTCAGAATAACACACACACACACACACACACACACACACACACACACACACACACAGAGCTCAGAATAACACACACACACACACACACACAGAGAGAGCTCAGAATAACACACACACACACACACACACACACACAGAGCTCAGAATAACACAAACACACACACACAAACACACACACAGAGCTCAGAATAACACACACACACACACAGAGAGCTCAGAATAACACACACACACACACACACACACACACACACACACACACAGAGAGAGCTCAGAACACACACACACACACACAGAATAGCACACACACACACACACACACACACACACACACACACACACAGAGCTCAGAATAACATACACACACACACACACAGACAGAGCTCAGAATAACACACACACACACATACACACAGAGCTCAGAATAACACACACACACACACACACACACACACACACACACATATAGCTCAGAATAACACAAACACACACACACACACACACACAGCTCAGAATAACACACACACACACACACACAGAGGCAGACACACACACACACACACACACACACAGACAGGCGCACACACACACACACACACAGAGCTCAGAATAACAACACACACACACACACACACACACACACACACAGCTCAGAATAACACACACACACACACACACAGAGACAGACATACACACACACACACACACACACACACACACACACACACACACACACACAGACAGACAGACACACACACACACACACACACACACACACACACACACACACACAGAGAGACACACACACACACACAGAGCTCAGAATAATACACACACACACACATATGTGCACATGTCACAGTTGCACATGCTCAGTAGGTAAGATGAGCTAGCTAGCTGTTTGTACGATATTATGAGTCCCACGGTGGCCACGCCAAGACCAATCAGCTATCCTAACCTTAACCACTGGAGGTCAAATGCCTAACTCCAACCAATCAGGCTGCTCCGTAGGGCGGGTCTAACACCCCAAATCCTAGAAAATTAGATTTTTTTCATAATATGTGGCACTTTAAAGTTTGGCGTTGCCGTGGAGACTTAAATGGCGTGCTCACCTCTGGCAGAGAGCTTCTTGGTGTTGATGATCTTGGCGGCGTACTCCTGACCCGACAGCACCTTCACACAGCGGCGCACCACAGAAAACGCTCCCCTGGAAACACAGAAGGGAACCAATCAGCTTCTGGCAGACACAGAACAGGAAGTCCTCCTCCGTGCTAGGGGGCGGGACTACAACTCAAACATAGAACTACAAGTCCTGTAGTTTTAGGGAGTTCCGATCACGCTGATGTTTGTTTTTCTGATTGGTCTGGTTTTTATCAGTTATTATGATGAACAGCTGGGATTGACTCCTGATTGGTCGAGTGGGTGTGTGGGCGGGACTTGGATTCCAAGGCAAAATATTCCAACTGTTTTCTAAAAAAAATATTAGATTTTTTAGTCGTATTATGTTTTTTTTTTAAATCAAATTATTATTAAAAAAATATTGCAACTTAAAAATAAAGAATGTAAACTTTCTTCAAATTCTTTTTTATTTCATTTTTTCGTCGTAATATTACTAAATATTAAAAAATAAAAAATATATAAGACATTTTTTTACTTTTTTTTCTTGTACTATCCTGACCTGTATTCTTAAAATATTCCAACATAAAATATATATATTCCAAATCTCGTTATGTTCAAAATACCAAATACGGCCAATCACCACATGGCAGCGGCCGTATTCGGGAGATTTTGGCTTCACTTTGTACAGCAGGAGGATGCCCCCCCAATATTTAGAGAGGGAGATTCTTCCTCAAGCAATATGAAATATAACCCACTTCCCCAAAAGAGGGGCTCCAAACATGCATGAATCACGGGGCCCCCAGTCCCCCCTAATGTTGAAACTCAACCTACCTCCTCTGTGATTGGTGCATACATACCCCCCAAAAAAATGAATGAGAATGAACAATAAATATGTGTTTCATACGAGTCTGTACCGCCACGCCAAGACCCGCCCTTCAACAGCAGCTGGATTGGTTGGGGTTAGGGCCTGACCAATCAGGTTGGGTTGCCTCGCGTAGGCATGGATGCCTTGGCCAATAGCAGCTATTGGAGGGCGGGTCTTGGCGTGGCCAACGTGGGAAAAAGAAATATTGGATCTTCAGACTACGTCATCGTCCAGCGCCGCGGTATCTGGCGCTAGAGTGTGAGGAGTTGGGAGACTCTGTCCCAGTGCATTATGGGAAATGTAGTATCCAGTGTTTTTGGACAAAGTCCCTCACATTGGCTGGCGTTTGACAGAGGAGATGACTGCTTCTGAAGATCACTGTGGGTTAATAATTATTAATAATAATAATAATAATAATAATAATAATAATAATAATAATAAAACAAAATAATAATAATAATAATAATAATAACAATAATAATGATGATATTGATATTGATAATATTGATAATGAAAGTATATATAATTATTTCATTGAGGCGTGAAGTGGAGATTCTCCAGAAATATTTCTGTTTCTCTGGAAGCTGATTCTGCTCTATACCACCCACACACACATTATGTAAGAGACCTGGCATTGTGTGTGTGTGTGTGTGTGTGTGTGTGTGTCTGTGTGTGGGTGTGTCTGTGTGTGGGTGGTGAGTGGGGGGGGTCATGAAGGTGATCCATTATTACAGATAAGAATCAAACATGACAGAAATTAATGTTTAGCAGCTATTGGGAATTATTGGG